>NW_022436975.1:23417647-23462066 GCF_009761245.1 Sapajus apella
GATGGCTGCATAATATTCCATGGTGTATATGTGCCACATTTTCCCTGTCCAGTCTATCATCAATGGGCCTTTGGGTTGTAAACAGTGCTGCAATGAACATTCTTGTGCATGTGTCCTTATAGTAGAACGATGTATAATCCTTTGGATTATAATCCCAGTAATGGGATTGCTGGGTCAAATGGAATTTCTATTTCTAGGTCCTTGAGGAATAGCCACACTATCTTCCACAATGGTTGAACTAATTTACACTCCCACCAACAGTGTAAAAGTGTTCCTATTTCTCCACATCCTCTCCAGTATTTGTTGTTTCCAGATTTTAATGATTGCCATTCTAACTGGTGTGAGATGGTATCTCAATGGAGTTTTTATTTGCATTTCTCTGATAACCAGTGATGATGAGCATTTTTTCATATGTTTGTTGGCATCATGTATGTCTTCTTTTGTAAACTGTCTGTTCATATCCTTCGCCCACTTTTAAATGGGCTTGTTTGTTTTTTTCTTTTAAGCCTGTTTTAGTTCTTTGTAGATTCTGGGTATCAGCCCTTTCTCAGATGGGTGGATTACAAACATTTTTGCCCATTCTGTTGGTTGCCAATTCACTCTAATGACTGTTTCTTTCACTGTGCAGAAGCTGTGGAGTTTGATTAGGTCCCATTTGTCTATTTTGGCTTTTGTTGCCAATGCTTTTGGTGTTTTGGTCATAAAGTCCTTGCCTATGCCTATATCCTGAATGGTTTTGCCTAGATTTTCTTCTAGGGTTTTGATGATGCAAGGTCTTATGATTAAGTCTTTAATCCATCTGGAGTTAATTTTAGTGTAAGGTGTCAGGAAGGGGTCCAGTTTCTGCTTTCTGCACATGGCTAGCCAGTTTTCCCAACATCATTTATTAAACAAGGACCCCTTTCCCCATTGCTTGTTTTTGTCAGGTTTGTCAAAGATTGGATGGTTGTAGATGTGTGGTGTTGCCTCTGCAGCCTCTGTTCTGTTCCATTGGTCTATGTCTCCATTTTGGTACCAGTATCATGCTGTTTTCATTACGGTAAACTTGTAGTATACTTTAAAGTCCGGTAGTGTGATGCCTCCAGCTTTGTTGTTTTTGCTTAGAGTTGACTTGGCTATGTGGGCTCTCTTCTGGTTCCATATGAAGTTTAAGGTGGTTTTTTCCAGTTCTGTGAAGAAGGCCATTGGTAGCTTGATGGGGATAGCATTGAATCTGTAAATTACTTTGGGCAGTATAGCCATTTTCACGATACTGATTCTTCCTAACCATGAGCATGGAACGTTTCTCCATCTATTTGTGCCCTCTCTTATTTCATTGTGCGGTGGGTTATAGTTCTCCTTGAAGAGGTCCTTTATGTTCCTTGTTAGTTGTATTCCTAGGTATTTTATTCTCTTTGTAGCAATTGTGAATGACAGTTTGTTCTTGATTTGGCTCTCTTTAAGTCTGTCATTGGTGTATAGGATTGCTTGCGATTTTTGCACATTGATTTTTGTATCCTGAGACTTTGCTGAAGTTGCTTATCAGTTTCAAGAGATTTTGGGCTGAGATGATGGGGTCTTCTAGATATACAACCATGTCATCTGTAAATAGAGACAATTTGACTTCCTCCTTTCCTATTTGAATATCTTTATTTCTTTTTCTTGCCTGATTGCTCTGGCTAGGACTTCCAATACTATATTGAATAGGTGTGGTGAGAGAGGGCATCCTTGTCTAATGCCAGATTTCAAAGGAAATGCTTCCAGTTTTTGCCCGTTCAGTATGATATTGGCTGTTGGTTTGTCATAAATAGCTTTTATTATTTTGAGATACATTCCATCAATACTGAGTTTATTGAGGGTTTTAAGCATAAAGGGCTGTTGAATTTCGTCAAAGGCCTTCTCTGCATCAATTGAGATAATCATATGGTTTTTGTCTTTGGTTCAGTTTATGTGGTGAATTATGTTTATACACTTGCGTATGTTGAACCAGCCTTACATCCCTGGGATGAAGCCTACTTGATCGTGATGGATAAGCTTTTTGATGTACTGTTGCAATCGGTTTGACAGTATTTTATTGAAGATTTTTGCATCCATGTTCATCATGGATATTGGCCTGAAGTTTTCTTTTCTTGCTGAGTCTATGCTAGGTTTTGGTATCAGGATTATGTTGGTCTCATAAAATGATTTGGGAAGGATTCCCTCTTTTTGGATTGTTTGGAATACTTTCAGAAGGAATGGTACCAGCTCCTCTTTGTATGTCTGGTAGAATTCGGCTGCAAACCCATCTGGACCTGGGCATTTTTTGGGTGGTAGGCTCTTAATTGCTGCCTCAACTTCAGCCCTTCTTATTGGTCTGTTCAGGGTTTCGACTTCTTCCTAGTTTAGGCTTGGGAGGATGCAAGTGTCCAGGAATTTATCCATTTCTTCCAGGGTTACTAGTTTATGTACATAGAGTTGTTTGGAATAATCTCTGATGATGGTTTGTATTCCTGTGGAATCGGTGGTGATATCCCCTTTATCATTTTTTCTTGCATCTATTTGATTATTCTCTCTCTTTTTTTTTTATTAATCTGGGTAGAGGTCTATTTTCTTGATTTTCAGAAAACGAGCTCCTAGATTTATTTTTGAAGGGTTTTTATGTCTCTCTCTCCTTCAGTTCTGCTCTGATCTTAGTTATTTCTTATCTTATAATAAGTTTTGAGTTTTTTGATCCTGCTCCTGTAGCTCTTTCAATTTTGACAATAGGGTGCCGATTTAGATCTTTCCTTGCTTCTCATGTGGGCATTTATTGCTATATATTTTCCTCTAGACACTGCTTTAAATGTGTCCCAGAGATTCTGGTATGTTGTGTCTTCGTTCTCATTGGTTTTGAAGAACATCTTTATTTCTGCCTTCATTTCATTGTTAATCCAGTCAACATTCAAGAGCCCGTTGTTCAGCTTCCATGAAGCTTTGCGATTCTCAGTTAGTTTCTCAATTCTGAGTTCTAATTTGATTGCACTGTGGTCTGAGAGACTGTTTGTTATGATTTCCGTTCTTTTCCATTTGCTGAGGAGTGATTTACTTCCAATTATGTGGTCAATTTTGGAGTAGGTGTGATGTGGTGCTGAGAAGAATGTATACTCTGGATTTCTGGTGGAGAGTTCTGTAAATGTCTATTAGGTTTGCTTGGTCCAGGTCTGAGTTCAAGTCCTGGATATCCTTGTTAATTTTCTGTCTCGTTGATCTGTCTAATATTGACAATGGGGTGTTAAAGTCTCCCACTATAATTGTGTGGGAGTCTAAGTCTCTTTGTAAGTCATTAAGAACTTGCCTTCTTTATCTGGGTGCTCCTGTAGTGGGTGTGTGTATATTTAGGATCCTCAGCTCTTCTTGTTGCATGGATCCTTTTACCATTATGTAATGTCCTTCTTTGTCTCTTTTGATCTTTGTTGATTTAATGTCTATTTTATCAGACACGAGAATTGCAACTCCTGCTTTTTTTTGCTGTCCATTTGCTTGGTAAATCTTCCTCCATCCCTTTATTTTGAGCCTTTGTGTATCCTTGCATGTGAGATGGGTTTCCTGGCTACAGCACACGGATGGGTTTTGGCTTTTTATTCAATTTTCCAGTCTGTTTCTTTTGATGGGGGCATTTAGCCCATTTATATTTAGGGTTAATATTGTTATGTGTGAATTTGATCCTGCCATATTGATGCTAGCTGGCTGTTTTGCCCATTAGTTGATACAGTTTCTTCATTGTCTAAATGCTCTTTACCATTTGGTATGTTTTTGGAGTGGCTGGTACTTGTTGTTCCTTTCTATGTTTAGTGCCTCTTTCAGGAGCTCTTGTAAAGCAGGCCTGGTGGTGATGAAATCTCTGAGTAAGTGCTTGTTCATAAAGGATTTTATTTTTCCTTCACTTATGAAGCTTAGTTTGGCTGGATATGAAATTCTGGGTTAAAATCTCTTTTCTTTAAGGATGTTGAATATTGGCCCCCACTTTCTTCTGGCTTCTGGGTTTTTGCTGAGAGATCTGCTGTGAGTCTGATGGGCTTCCTTTTGTGGGTAACCCGACCTTTCTTTCTGGCTGCCCTTAGCATTTTCTCCTTCATTTCAACTCTGGTGAATCTGATGATTATGTGCCTTGGGGTTGCTCTTCATGAGGAATATCTTTGTCATGTTCTCTGTATTTCCTGGACTTGAATATTGGCCTGCCTTGCTAAGTTGGAGAAGTTTTCCTGGATAATATCCTGAAGAGTATTTCCCAGCTTGTATACATGCTCTCTGTCACATTCAGGTACACCTATCAAACATAGATTAGGTCTTTTCACATAGTCCCATATTTCTTGGAGACTTTGTTCATTCCTTTTTACCCTTTTTTCTCTAATCTTGCCTTCTCATTGTGTTTTTCAGCTTCATTAATTCACTTATATTCCTCTCTAAGTTGTTTATTTTCATTAGCATTTCCTCAAATCTTTTTTAAACGTTCTTAGTTTCTTTGCATTGGGTTAGAACATGTTCTTTTAGCTCACAGAAGTTTCTTATTACACACCTTCTGAAGCATGTTTCTGTCAATTCATCACACTCATTCTCCATCCAGCCTTGTTACCTTGCTGGTGAGGAGTTGTGATCCCTTGAAGGAGGAAAGGCATTCTAGTTTTGGGTATTTTCATCCTTTTTGTGTTGGTTTCTTCCCATCTTTGTGGATTTATCCACCTGTCGTCTTTGTAGTTTTTGACTTTCAGATTGGGTCTCTGAGTGGACATCCAGTTTGTTAATGATGAAGCTATTTCTTTCTGTTTCTTAGTTTTCTTTCTAATAGTCAGCCCCCTCTGCTGTAGCACTGTTGATGTCCGCTCCGGGTTACCCTGCTTGCCTGGGAATCACCTGCAGCAGCTGCAGAACAGTAAGGGTTGCTGCTGGTTTCTTCTGCTATCTTTGTCCCAGAAGGATACCCGCGAGATGTCAGTCTGAGCTCTCCTTTATGAGGCGACTCTTTGGATATGCAGGAGTCAGAGAGCTGCTTGAGGAGACAGTCTGTCCTTTATAGGAGGTCAGGTTCTGAGCTGTGAGCTCTCTTGTTCATTCAGAGCTGCTGAGCAGGTATGGTTAAGTCTGTGTTGCAATAGAACTCATAAAGTCCCATTTTCCCCCCCAGGTGCTCTGTCTCAGGGAGTTAGGGCTTTATTTATAATTTCTGTTGTGCTGTTGCCTTTTTTCAGGGCTGCCCTGCCCAGCAAGGAGGCAGCCTAGTCACTGTCTGCCTGCAGAGGCTTTGCTGAGTTTCTGTGGGCTCTGCCCTGCTGCTGTGTGAACTTCCCTGCCACCCTGTTTATACGGGTGTAGTTAGAACTGCCTCAGCAATTGTGACCCAGCTCTATCATGGCAGACTCTCTCTGTAATGGCGGGCTGCCTTGGCAATGGTGGGCTGCCACAGCAATGGCGGACTACCTCCATAGTGGCGGACTGCCTTGGTAATCGCAGATGCCTCTAACCCACAGAGCCGGACTGTCCTAGGTTCAGCTGTGCTTGCTGTGAAACTCTCAATCCAGAGCATTTCAGGTTGCTAATTTTTTGTGGGGATGGGACCAGCCAAGCCTTGATCACCTGGCTCCCTGCCTCAGAGCCCTTTTTTTTTTTTTTTTAGTCGAACTGTCTCCCATGTGTTTCAGTCGCCTGTTGAAAATGTGCCGCGATCTGTGTGATCTGAAACAGCCGCACTGAGATTCATGGTGCTTTTTTTGCCTGCAATCTCCTGGCCTAGCTCTCTGTTTCAGTCCCCTTTTTTATCAGTTGAATGGGTGACTGTCTCCCAGGAGCTCCAATTCCCAGCTAAAACAGTTTCTGGACCCGTGTATTTTGTACGGAGAACCGCCGCACTGGGGCACCGGCCAAAACAGCTGTGCTAGCCAAACAGCCATGCTGGCAACCCGATGGGGCTCCTCCACCTGGTAATCTCCTGGTCTGTGGGCAATAAAAATCTGTCTGGAAATGTGGCGTCAACTCATCCTCTGCGCTTTCACTGGGAGCTGCAATCCTAAGCTGCTCCTAATTGGCCATCTTGGATCCATCCAGTTTAACTCTTTAATAAACATTGGCAGTCTAGGTACTTCAGTCCTAAGGAAGAAAAAGATTCAACTGTCTAGGTTTGTCATGGAAACAATTGCTTAGATGAAAGTGTTCAAAAGTGTTAAAAATAAGCATTAAATAGTCCTGGAATTGCATATAACTGGAAGATATACAGTTTAGTTGTTTTTTTATTCTTTCCCAATGTGGGCTAAAGGCTTTTTCCAAATACATCTCCAGCATTTCTTACACTTATCACATTATGCACTTGGCAGGATGCTTTCATGTGCATGATCTACTTTGATCCTTAACAACACTTTGAGGCAGCCAAGGCAAGTATGAGGCACCTCTTTTTGCAGATGAGAGAGCTAAAGCTCAGAGAGGGACCTGGCTTGTGCATGCAACCAGCAGAGGTATAGCCATGTGTTTGAATTGCTGGTCCTGTGCATCTTTCCACCACAAAATATCCATTATCTTCTAAGGACTAAAATCAACAAGCTGGTTCAACTGGGGCAGGTCTCCGGCTGCTTTACTTTCTCCCATAAACAGAAATCAATCCAGCCAACATTGGTACCTACTAATGCGAGTACTCGGAGCTCTCTTCTGGACTCCTTGTGATCCTGAGAATGTCCATGTCTAAGTGAAAAAATAACGTAATGACCCAAATGATTCAAGAGGGAAAAAATGTTGTATCCAGAAAGAATGTCTATTTTCAGTAACTAAATGCTTAGAACATACACAGCACAATATTTTTCAGTCTTCTCTTTTGAAGGTTTTACACATTATATAACAAAATTTTACTTTGGACATTAAACTAAAATGACAGCATCAATTTTGACTTGTCCTGGATTTGGTTGACAGACATGACTGGAATTAGTAAAATGTTTTAGTTCAGACAGAGGATCACCTCTGTGTTAGAGGTTAAATGAACCTTGCAGATGACCTAACCCAAATTTCCAAAAGGAAATCAACCAACATCATGCAGTTAATTGCTTGGAATCTCCACTTCCCTCGCCATATGAACATAAAATTGTTTGTTAGAACTGAAATAGTTCACTCCTGCCAGCTCTAGAGGTCAGTTGTTGGAGGTGAAAGGGATTAAAAACCTCAGGCAGGTTGGGCATGGTGACTCATGACTGTAATCCCACCACTTTGAGAAGCCAAAGTGGGTGGATCAATTTGAGGCCGGGCATCGGAGACCAGCCTGACCAACATAGTGTAACCCTGTCTCTACTAAAAATACAAAAGTTAGCTGAGCATGGTGGCTTACACCTGTAGTCCCAGCTACTTGGGAGGCTGAGGCATGAGAATCACTTACACCTGAGAGGTGTAGGTTGCAGTGAGCCAAGATTGTGCCACTGCACTCCAGCCTGGGTGACAGAGGCAGACGCTGTCTCAAAACAAACAAACAAAGGAACGAATAACACCTAAGGCAGTGAGGTTCTAACTTTTGCATGGTTATGGTAAGTGAAGCAATACCCAAGTGATCCCAGACCAAACCAAGGGTCAGGCTGCTTATTCTCATGGCCCAATAATAAAATGCAGATGAACTGAGAAAGGAGGGAGTTTATGTCTGTAATTGGGTACAGGGAGAAGGCTGGAAATTATTCTCAGACCAACTCAAAATTACAAAGTTTTCCAGAACTTATATACCTTCTAAACTATATGTCTACATGTAAGTGTGCATTCATCTAAAGACATAAGTGATTAACTTCTTCTAATCTATAACTAAGATCTGAGTCCTGAAGAGCTTCCTCTGGAGCCTCAGTAAATTTACTTAATCTAAATGGGTCCAGGTGCTGGGGTAATTACTCTTATCTTGTCTCCTGCTAAATCAGGGAAGTTTGGAGAGCTCCTTCAGCCCCCTGAAAAACTTATTTGTGGAGGCCTAGGGAGTTTCCTTAGCCCCCAATAAAACTTGCTTAATCCTAAATGCATCCCGTTAAGAATTCCTTCATTACTTTGTCATGTTTCAGGGCCCAAGAAAGGCCTGGGCAAATCTCTTAGACTTTTGTTACATTCCAACCTTTGTATAAGGGCATTGGCTCTTTCAGGTTTTAATATTTAATTTAACCACTCTGTCAGCGCTGAAATAGCTGTTATGGAGGCCTGCATTAATGAGACCTGCCCTGCCACATAAGTGCCATAAGAGCTTGCTACATTAAATAGTCATGTTTTGAAGTGCATCCTCAAGCTTAATGCAAAATTTCACATTTATTATGTTGTGATTTTTTTAAAATTCTAGAATAAGGCAAAAAAATGCATTTTGCTTCTTGCACCACATATCACCTCAGTATTTATCGAATAATTTGTCTAAAGTGCTCCCTTTCTGGGAGAACTCCAAGCTTCACAAGATGTTTAGAATAAGTCCTTCCCCTAAATTGAAAGCAAATGGGTTTTGACAATTGAATTTCAACATGAGACAGATAATAATGCACTTCAGTACCCATGGTTCTCTTTAAAATTAATGTGGAATGGCTAAGGGCTTGAATGATTAGTTTTTCCTTTAGTAATTATTTTTCTTCAAGAATGTGCCCCAAGTCCTGTTGTGCATATGCTAAATTTCCAAGTGTTAAAGTGGCCATATTTGTTAAGCTGTGGTCAGCTAGACAATAGACACGACTCTACCATGTTTTATCATCATTTCCCAAAATTAGCTGCAGAGGTAAAGTGACCTACATTCTAGCTCTGATTGTGGAATCAGGGACTGAAGGCCCAACTTGGACTTTCCACTTTGTTATTTGCCAGAAGATTGGAAGACAATAGAATGGACTTATTTGCATATCTACTTCTCTCCTCTCTTTTTGAAGTGATAAACATCAGTAAAATGCATTCCAAATGAACAGATTAGATATGGAAAATCTAGAGTATGGATTGGCAGTACAAGAAGAATGGCAGTAAGCCCAATACTTAAAACGCCCAAAGATGTATTAGCAACAGCATAACCTCCCAGAAAACATCTTGGTTCCTTATGGTAAGAGCATAGCAATGGATGGGATATGACCAGTGATTTTTCGGGAATATTTTAGTAACAGAATATTGTGCATGTTACCCTGCCATTGGCCTCTGTGTGTAGAGATTCAAGGTGGGCATTCCCAACTTGCCTTTACAACCATCTCAATCTATTAGCCAGGGATTTATCTAAACCTGAAGAGAGTTTCTAACTTTAGCCTTCACAGCGTCTTAGAGGAGTTAAAAAGAACTTTTGTTTTTCTATTGTGATTCACTGATCCACATTTTTAAAGGAAATTCTGAAGTACTCTCAAGTAAAAAGTATTTAACCTAGTTCTAAGAAAAAAGTATAAAACTCTAATATTAAAAACTGCACTTGCAATAGAGAACCAAGATGACCGATTAGGAGCAGCTCAGGATTGCAGCTCCCAATGAAAGCACAGAGGGTGAGTGGGCACCGCATTTCCAGACGGATTTTTATTGCCCACAGACCAGGAGATTCCCAGGTGGAGGAGCCCCACGGATCGCCAGCCTGGCTGTTTTGGCCGGCGCATCTGCTTTGCCGGTGCCCTGGGGTGGCAGTTCTTTGTACAAAATACACGGGCCCGGCCACCATTTTAGCTGGTGATTGGAGCTCCGGGAAGGCAGAGTTGCTCATTCATCTGATTAAAAAGGGGACTGAAACAGGGAACCAGGACAGGAGATTCCCAGACAAAAAAACGCCGCAAATCTCAACACCGCTGTTTCAGCTGGCGCAGTGGGTCACCACACAGGAAATCACACAGATACCGGTGGCTTTTTAACAGGCGACTGGAACACCTGGGAGAGAGTCGACCGTTCAACTAAAAAAAAAAAAAAAAAAAGGCTCTGAGTCAGGGAGCCAGGTGATCAGGCTCAGCTAATCCCTACCCCCACAAAAAAAACAGCAATTGGGAATGCTCTCGGTTGAGAGTTTCACAGCAAGCACAGCTGAACCTGGGAAGGTCCAGCTCTGAAGGGGGGGGCGTCTGCCATTACCGAGGCACTCCACCACTATGGAGGCAGCCCGCCATTGCCGAGGCAACCCACCACTACAGAGAGAGTCTGCCATTACAGAGGTGGGCTGACTTTCCCAAGGCAGTTCTAACTACACCCGTATAAACAGGACTGCAGGGAAGTTCACACAGCAGCTGGGCGGAACCCACAGAAGCTCAGCAAAGCCTCTGCAGGCAGACAGTGATTAGGCTGCCTCTTTGCTGGGCAGGGCACCCCTGATAAAAGGTAGCAACACAACGGAAACTCATAAATAAAGCCCTAACTACCTGGGACAGAGCACCAGGGGAAAAAAAATAAACGGGGGTTTATGAGTTCTACTGCAGCAGATTGAAATGTACCTGCTCAGCATCTCTAAATGAATGACAGAGATCACAGCTCTGCACTTGAGCTCCTATAAAGGACAGACTGGAGGTGATAGATCCAAGATGGCTGTTTAGGAGCAGCTCAGGATTGTAGCTCCCAGTGAAAGCGCAGAGGGTGAGTGGACGCCGCATTTTTATTGCCGACAGACCAAGAGATTCCCAGGCAGAGGAGCCCCACGGGTTGGGTAGCCAGTGCAGCTGTTTTGGCTGGCCAGCTGTTTTGGTCAGCATGGCTGCTTTGCCCCGCGTAGCTGCATTGCCCGTGCCCCGGTGCAGCGGGTCTCCGTACAAAATACACTGGTCCGGGTGATCTTTTAGCTGGTGATTGGAGCCCTGGGAAGTCGCCCATTCATCTGATTAAAAAGGGGACTGAACAGGGAGCCAGGCCAGGAGATTCCTGGGCAAAAAAAGCGCCACGAATTTCAGCGCCGCTGTTTAAGCTGGTGCAGTGAGTCGCCGCATAGGAAACCACACAGATCCCGGTGCCTTTTCAACAGGCAACTGGAACACCTGGGAGAGGGTCAACTGTTCAACTTAAAAAAAAAAAACGGGGGGCTCTGAGGCAGGGAGCCAGTTGATTGGGCTCAGCTGGTCCCACCCGCACAAAAGAACAGCAATCAGAAACTCTCTGGATTGAGAGTTTCATAGCAAGCGCAGCTGAACCTGGGATGGTCCAGCTCTGGAGGGGAGGGGCATCCGCCATTACCGAGACTCCACCACTACGGAGGTAATCTGCCATTGCTGAGGCAGCCTGCCATTGCCAAGGCAATCCGCCATTGCTGAGGCTGCCTGCCATTGTCAAGGCAACCTGCCATTGCCAAGGCAACCTGCCATTACAGAGAGAGTCCACCAATACAGAGGTGGGCCACCATTGCTGAGGCAGTTCTAACTACACCAATATAAACAGGACTGCAGAGAAGTTCACAAGGCAGCTGGGCAGAGACCACAACAGCTCAGCACAGCCTCTACAGGCAGACAGTGACTAGGCTGCCTCCTTGCTGGGCAGGGCAGCCCTGAAAAAAAATGGCAGCAGCACAACGGAAACTCATAAATAAAGCCCTAACTCCCTGGGACAGAGTACCTGGGAATAAAAAGCGGTTTATGAGTTCTGCTGTAGCAGATCTAAACGTACCTGCACAGGAGCTCTGAATGAACAATGGAGCTCACAGCTCAGCATTTGAGCTCCTATAAAGGACAGGCTATCTCCTCAAGCAGCTCCCTGACCCCTGTATATCCAAAGAGTCACCTCATAAAGGAAAGATCAGACTGACATTTGGCAGGTATCCTTCTGGGACAAAGATAGCAGAAGAAGAAACTGTTAGCAAACCTTACTGTTCTGCAGTTGCTGCCGGTGATCCCCAGGCAAGCAGGGCCTGGAGTGGACCTCAGAAGTCCTACAGCACAGGGGCCAGACTCTTAGGAGGAAAACTAAGAAACAGAAATAACTTCATCACCAATAAACAGAACATCCACTCAGAGACCCAATCTGAAAGTCAGCAACTACAAGGACAACACGTGGATAAATCCAGAAAGATGAGAAGAAACCAGCGCAAAAAGGATGAAAACAACCGAAACCAGAATGCCTTTCCTCCTCCAAGGGATCACAATTCCTCACCGGCAAGGGAACAAAGCTGGATAGAGAACAAGTGTGATGAAATGACAGAATCAGGCTTCAGAAGATGTGCAATAAGAAACTTCTGTGAGCTAAAAGAGCATGTTCTAACCCAATGCAAAGAAACTAAGAACGTTGAAAAAAGATTTCATGAAATGCTAATGAGAATGGACAACTTAGAAAGGAATATAAGTGAATTGATGGAGCTGAAAAACACAACACAAGAACTTCACGAAGCATGCATAAGTATCAACAGCAGAATTGACCAAGCAGAAGATAGGATATGAGAGGTCGAAGATCAACTCAATGAAATGAAACGAGAAGGCATGATTAGAGAAAAAAGGTTAAAAAGGAATGAACAAAGTCTCCAAGAAATGTGGGAATATGTGAAAAGACCTAATCTACGTGTGATAGGTGTACCTGAACGCGATGAAGAGAATGAATCCAAGCTGGAAAATACTCTTCAGGATATTATCCAGGAAAACTTCCCCAACCTAGCAACGCAGGCCAATATTGAAGTCCAGGAAATACAGAGAACTCCATGAAGATATTCATCAAAAAGAGCAACACCAAGGCACATAATCGTCAGATTCACCAGGGTTAAAATGAAGGAGAAAATGCTAAGGGCAGCCAGAAAGAAAGGTCAGGTTACCCACAAAGGGAAGCCCATCAGACTCACAGCAGATATCTCAGCAGAGACCCTACAAGCCAGAAGAGAGTGGGGGCCAATATTCAATATCCTTAAAGAAAAGAACTTTCAACCCAGAATTTCATATCCAGCCAAACTAAGCTTCATAAGTGAAGGAAAAATAAAATCCTTTGCAAACAAGCAAGTACTCAGAGATTTCATCACCACCAGGCCTGCTTTACAAGAGCTCCTGAAAGAGGCACTACACATAGAAAAGAACAACCAATACCAGCCACCCCAAAAACATACCAAATGGTAAAGAGCATCAACACAATGAAGAATCTGCATCAACTAATGGGCAAAACAGCCAGCTAGCATCAAAATGGCAGGATCAAATTCACACATAACAATATTAACCCTAAACGTAAATGGTCTAAATGCCCCAATCAATAGAAACAGACTGGCAAATTGGATAAAAAGCCAAAACCCATCAGTGTGCTGTATCCAGGAAACCCATCTCACATGCAAGGATACACAAAGGCTCAAAATAAAGGGATGGTGGAAGATTTACTAAGCAAATGGACAGCAAAAAAAAGCAGGAGTTGCAATTCTCGTCTCTGATAATATAGGCTTTAAAGCAACAAAGATCAAAAGAGACAAAAAAGGACATTACATAATGGTAAAAGGATCAATACAACAAGAGCTAACGATCCTAAATATATACGCACCCAATACAGGGGCACCCAGATACATAAGGCAAGTTCTTAATGACTTATGAAGAGACGTAGACTCCCACACAATAATAGTAGGAGACTTTAACACCCCATTGTCAATATTAGGCAGATCAACGAGACAGAAAATTAACAAGGATATCCAGGACTTGAACTCAGACCTGGACGAAGCAAACGTAATAGACATTTACAGAACTCTCCACCAGAAATCCAGAGTATACATTCTTCTCAGCACCACATCACACCTACTCTAAAATTGAACACATAATTGGAAGTAAATCACTCCTCAGCAAATAAAAAAGAACGGAAATCATAACACAGTCTCTCAGACCACAGTGCAATCAAATTAGAACTCAGAACCGCACAGCTTCATGGAAGCTGAACAACTGGCTCTTGAATGTTGACTGGATAAACAATGAAATGACGGCAGAAATAAAGATGTTCTTCGAAACCAATGAGAATGAAGAAACAACATACCAGAATCTCTGGGACACATTTAAAGCAGAGTCTAGAGGAAAATATATAGCAATAAATGCTCACATGAGAAGCAAGGAGAGATCTAAAATTGACACCCGATTGTCAAAATTGAAAGAGCTAGAGGAGCAAGATAAAAAAACTCAAAACCTAGCAGAACACAAGAAATAACTAAGATCAGAGCAGAACTGAAGGAGATAGAGACACAAAAAACCCTTCAAAAAAATCAAAAAACCCAGAAGCTGGTTGTTAAAAAGATCAACAAAATAGACCACTAGCCAGATAAATAAAAAAGGACAGAATAACCAAAATGATGCAATAAAAAATGATAAAGAGGATATCACCACAGATTCCACAGAAAACAAACCATCATCAGAGATTATTACACACAACTCTATGCACATAACAAGTAAACCTGGAAGAAATGGATAAATTCATGGACACTTGCATCCTCCCAAGCCTAAACCAGGAAGAAGTCGAAACCCTGAATAGACCCATAACAAGGTCTGAAGTTGAGGCAGCAATTAAGAGCCTACCACACAAAAGAAAGCCCAGGTCCAGATGGGTTCACAGCTGAATTCTACAAGACATACAAGGAGGAGCTGGTACCATTCCTTCTGAAACCATTCCAAATAATCCAAAAAGAAGGAATCCTTCCCAAATCATTTTATGGGACCAACATCATCTTGATACCAAAACCTGGCAGAGACTCAACAAGAAAAGAAAACTTCAGGCCAATATCCATGATGAACATAGATGCAAAAATCTTCAATAAAATACTGACAAGCCGATTGTGACAGTATATCAAAAAGCTTATCCACCATGATCAAGTAGGCTTAATCCTGGGGATGCAAGGCTGTTCAACATACGCAAGTCTATAAACGTAATTCACCACATAAACAGAACCAAAGACAAAAACCACATGATTATCTCAATGGATGCAGAGAAGGCCTTTGACAAAATTCAACAGCCCTTTATGCTTAAAACCCTCAGAAAAACTAGGTATTGACGGATCGTATCTCAAAATAATAAAAGCTATTTACGACAAACCAACTGCCAATATCATACTGAATGGGCAAAAACTGGAAGCATTCCCTTTGAAATCTGGCACTAGACAAGGATGCCCTCTCTCACCACTCCTATTCAATATAGTACTAGAAGTTCTAGCCAGATAAATCAGGCAAGAAAAAAATTAAAGGGTATTCAAATAGGAAAGGAGGAAGTCAAACTGTCTCTATTTGCAGATGACATGATTGTATATCTAGAAGACCCCATCGTCTCAGCCCAAAATCTCCTGAAACTGATAAGCAACTTCAGCAAAGTCTCAGGATACAAAATCAATGTGCAAAAATCAGAAGCATTCCTATACACGAATAACAGACTTAAAGAGAGCCAAATCAAGAACAAACTGTCATTCACAATTGCTACAAAGATAATAAAACACCTAGGAATACAAGTAACAAGGAAGGTAAAGGACCTCTTCAAGGAGAACTACAAACCACTGCTCAACCAAATAAGAGAGGACACAAACAGATGGAGAAACATTCCAAGCTCATGGTTAGGAAGACTCAGTATCGTGAAAATGGCCATACTGCCCAGTGTAATTTACAGATTCAACGCTATCCCCATCAAGCTACCAATGACGTTCTTCACAGAACTGGAAAAAAAAACCTTAAACTTCATGTGGAACCAAAAGAGAGCCCGCATAGCCAAGTCAATTCTATGCAAAAAGAACAAAGCGGGAGGCATCACACTACCGGACTTCAAACTATACTACAAGCCTACAGTAATCAAAACAGCATGGTACTGGTACCAAAACAGAGATACAGACCAATGGAACAGAACAGAGGCCTCGGAGGCAACACAACATATCTACAACCATCTGATCTTTGACAGGCCTGACAAAAACAAGCAATGAGGAAAGGACTCCCTGTTTAATAAATGGTGTTGAGAACACTGGCTAGTCATGAGCAGAAAGCAGAAACTGGACCCCTTCCTGACACCTTACATTAAAATTAACTCCAGATGGATTAAAGACTTAAACATAAGACCTAACACCATAAAAATTCTAGAAGAATATCTAGGCAAAACCATTCAGGACATAGGCATAGGCAAGGACTTCATGACCAAAACACCAAAAGCATTGGCAACAAAAGCCAAAATAGACAAATGGGACCTAATCAAACTCCACAGCTTCTGCACAGTAAAAGAAACAGTCATTAGAGTGAATCAGCAACCAACAGAATGGGAAAAATTTTTTGCAGTTTACCCATCTGACAAAGGGCTGATATTCAGAATCTACAAAGAACTAAAACAGATTTACAGGAAAAAAACAAGCTCATTCAAAAGTGGGCAAAGGATATGAACAGATACTTTACAAAAGAAGACATACATGAGGCCAAAAAACATGAAAAAATGCTCGTCATCACTGGTCATCAGAGAAATGCAAATCAAAACTACATTGAGATACCATCTCACGCCAGTTAGAATGGCGATCATTAAAAAATCTGGAGACAACAGATGCTGGAGAGGATGTGAAGAAATAGGAACACTTTTACACTGTTGGTGGGAGTGTAAATTAATTCAACCATTATGGAAGACAGTGTGGCGATTCCTCAAGGACCTAGAAATAGAAATTCCATTTGACCCAGCAATCCCATAACTGGGTATATATCCAAAGGATTATAAATCATTATATTATAAGGACACATGCACATGAATGTTCATTACAACACTGTTTACAATAGCAAAGACCTGGAACCAACCCAAATGCCCATCAATGATAGATTGGACAGGGAAAATGTGGCACATATACACCATGGAATATTAAGCAGCCATAAAAAACGATGAGTTCGTGTCCTTTGTAGGGACATGGATGAACCTGGAAACCATCATTCTCAGCAAACTGACACAAGAAGAGAAAATCAAACACCACATGTTCTCACTCATAGGTGGATGTTAAACAAAGAGAACACATGGACACAGGGAGGGGAGCACTACACACTGGGGTCTGTTGGGGGAAATAGGGGAGGGACAGTCGGGGGTGGGAAGTTGGGGAGAGATAGCAAGGGGAGAAATGCCAGATATAGGTGATGGGGAGGAAGGCAGCAAATCACACTGCCACGTGTGTACCTATGCAACAATTTTGCATGTTTTTCACATGTACCCCAAAACCTAAAATGCAATAAAAACAAAACCAAAAGATAAAAAAATAAAAATTTAAAAAAAAAAAAGTACAGACTGTCTCCTCAAGCAGCTCCCTGACTCCCATATATCCAAAGAGTCAACTCATAAAGGAGAGCTCAGACTGACATTTGGTGTGTAACCTTCTGGGACAAAGATAGCAGAAGAATAAACTAGCAGCAACCCTTAATATTCTGCAGCTGCTGCAGGTGATCCCCAGGGAAGCAAGGCCTGGAGTGGACCTCAGCAGTCTTACAGCAGAGGGGCGAGACTGTTAGAAGGAAAACTAAGAAACAGAAGGGAATAACTTCATCATCAACAAACTGGACTTCCACTCAGAGACCCAATCTGAAGGTCAACAACTTCAAAGACGACAGGTGGACAAATCCACAAAGATGCAAAAAGGATGAAAGCACCCGAAACCAGAACGCCTCTCCTCCTCCAAGGGATCACAACTCCTCACCAGCAAGGGAACAAAGCTGGATGGAGAACAAGTGTGATGAAATGACAGAATCAGGCTTCAGAAGGTGGGTAATAAGAAACTTCTGTGAGCTAAAAGAACATGTTCTAAACCAATGCAAAGAAACTAAGAACCTTGAAAAAAGATTTGATGAAATGCTAACGAGAATGGACAATTTAGAAAGGAATATAAATGAATTGATGGAGCTGAAAAACATAACATGAGAACTTCGAAAAGCATGCACAAGTTTCAACAGCCGAATTGACCAAGCAGAAGAAACGATATCAGAAGTCGAAGATCAACTCAATGAAATAAAACGAGAAGGCAAGACTAGAGAAAAAAGGGTAGAAAGGAATGAACAAAGTCTCCAAGAAATGTGGGACTATGTGAAAAGACCTAATCTATGTTTGATAGGTGTACCTGAATGTGACAGAGAGAATGAATCCAAGCTGGAAAATACTCTTCAGGATATCATCCAGGAAAACTTCCCCAACCTAGAAAGGCAGGCCTATATTCAAATCCAGGAAATTCAGAGAACCCCACAAAGATATTCCTCAAGAAGAGCAACCCCAAGGCACATAATTGTCAGATTTACCAGGGTTGAAATGAAGGAGAAAATGCTAAGGGCAGCCAAAGAGAAAGGTCAGGTTAACCACAAAGGGAAGCCCATCAGACTCACAGCAGATCTCTCAGCAGAGACTCTACAAGCCAGAAGAGAGTGGGGGCCAATATTCAACATCCTTAAAGAAAAGAACTTTCAACCCAGAATTTCATATCCAGCCAAACTAAGCTTCATAAGTGAAGGAAAAATAAAATCCTTTGCAAACAAGCAAGTACTCAGAGATTTCATCACCACCAGGCCTGCTTTACAAGAGCTCCTGAAAGAGGCACTAAACATAGAAAGGAACAACCAGTACCAGCCACTCCAAAAACATACCAAACTGTAAAGAGCATCAACACAATGAAGAAACTGCATCAACTAACGGGCAAAACAGCCAGCTAGTATCAAAATGGCAGGATCAAATTCATGTTTTCAGTCTTCTTAAATTGGTTAAGACTTATTTTGTAGTCTAATGTTTCAGTTCATTGAAATGTTAGCTATATATTTGTGAGGTGTATTTGGTCTATAGTGTTAAGTCTGCTGGGTCCTTATTTTCTGTCTGGATGACTTATATGTTGTTGAAAGTGAGATGTGGAATTTCTTCATTATTGTATTGCCATCTGTCTCCCTTCAAATCTGATAATATTTGCCTTATGTACTCATGTGCTTCAATGTTGACATTGATTGTTATGATGAGAGGTTTGACAATGGAAATTGGTAGAAACCTTCATCATCTCTGCTGTTTCCCCTGTCTCTGGTCTCATCTACAGCACTGGCACATCCTCATGAGATAGTTAAGATGTGAATATCATTCTTGTTTTACCATAAAGGAATAAGAATAGGAAAAAATTAACATGTTCAAGGTTACACCATGAATTTTAGGAATACATCCCTGCTGCTTAATTCCCATTTAGTGTTCTGATACACACTAAACTACTCTTTATCTCACTTCAATTGCTATCTCAAATTATATTGGTAAGCCCATACTCCACATTCTGCTTTCACTGGGGGGAATAGAGATTGACAGGCTATCTATCATCCATCTTTGCTTTAGAATGAAATGTGACTTTTATGTAACTATAGTAATATATGTATGCCATAAAAATGCCTTGCAGTCTCAAAATGCTACAAATAGGAAATGAAGACTAATGTGCAAAAAGAAAAAGAAAAAACAAAGAGAAAATCAAGGTAACTCAGTCATCAGGGAAGGGAGCTAATACTCAGACCAAGCTAGATTTGACCCCAAATCTAAGGATTTTTTAAATCAGATAGAAACAAACATGTTAAAGCCAAGGATCCTATGTTCTGACATCTTTTCCCTGTCTCCAAAATTTCTGCCATGTGTGACCAATTAGCACAGTTGGCTAGAACATGGTGCTAATAAGGCCAAGGTCAGTGGTTCAAATCCCGTATGGGCTGAAACTCGATGCTTCCAGCAGACACAGACCATCTAAATCACATTTGGGCCCCTGCCAAGGGCATCATATTGGTCATAAATGCAGTTGAGAAAACCTTACTAAATCATAGTAACTCCATCTACCCTATTGGAATAATTCAAACACATGCCATACTGATGGTGTGACTATAGACATGAATAAAAAACAACATTGTTATTAGCAGAATAAATTAGTAATTTTGCTTACACTTTAAATTTTAAATGTACTCTTTGTGGCCCAATAGAGCCATGACTTTATTTTTGAAAGCTCATGCGTGTAGAGATACTAAAATTTCAAGATGTTGAATGACGTGTGCAATAATACCTCAATTACTTAAACTCATCAGGAAATGAGTTATTTTGTATATACAAGTTATGTTCAGATATAGAAGTGTCTGCTTAGCACCAAGTCATGTTCATATTAGATATTTTGATGAAAATATTTCTAAATAAAATTCACATTTTTATGCCTCTCAAATAGGAGAAAGAAAACATTAAAAAAAAAGTCAAGGGGAAATTAATAGAATAAAATATTTCAGTGATGTGTGGAAAAGGAAGTAAACTTCTCTGGCCCCTGAAAGACTAAGCTAGAACCTAAGCTAGGAAGTTGGAGGCAGACAGAACCTAAGGAAAAAAATATTTTGATTACCGTCAAAGCCTAATCCTGGAACAGAATTCTTTGGGCAATAGTATATTTTCTATTGCACTTTGCAACAGTGCAAACCTATGTCCAAGCTCTGTTCTCCTCTTAAACTTTATTTCAGTGTTCATTGAACAGTGAGGCTAAACATAAACATTTAGGGATGTAGTAGAAGACACTCATGAGTTGCATGGGGATTGGAGCCGATGACCACTAAGCTTCATTCTAGTTCTAGCATCCTGTAAGAGAACACTATGTGACTGATCATAGCAGCATTGTTCCTAACGGCCAAAAAGTGGAAATAAGTCAAATGTCCATCATCGAATGAATGGCTAAATAAAATGTAGTATTCACACAATGGAATATTATTCAGAAATAATAATGAAATACTGATACATGCTACAGCATGAATGAACCTTGAAAACATTACACTAAGTAAAAGAAGCCAACCATAAAAGACTACAAAAAAAAAAAAGAAAATTTTATATCCATGTAGAAAACTCTTTATTAGCTAAGTTCCCAGATGTCAGCTTAGGGTCAACCTAGCAAGCAGGACTTTCTAAGGCTAGACAAGCTCAGGCCTGCTACATTAACTCTTTTCAGCACAAAAGGTCACAAGAAGAAAGAAGTTCATAATTTGTCTGGTAAAGAACATTGCCTTCTATTTTGAGTATGAGATTCTAAGTGAAAAAGACATCCATATTTTATTTAATATGTTAATTTATTTGATGTATGCTTGTGATATGACAGATTTATCAAATCACAAGAGCCAAAACTGGTCTAAGTGTATACTGTGGCTGAGGCATTAAAGCTGAGAATAAACAGCTGCAAAACCCTCCCCCCGCAAAAAAAACTGCACTTCCATAAATTTTTATTTACCCTCTACAACACATTCTGAAATGCATTATACTATGGTTTCACTTTATAGCAATTTAAGGCGGAAAGATGGAAGCTAGAAGAAGAGGATAAAGAAAACAATGAAAGATGTCAAAGGGCCAGGAGCAGTGGCTCCCCGTACTTTGAGAGGCCAAGGCAGGTGGATCACTTGAGCTCAGGAGTATAAGACCAGCCTGGGCAGCAGGGCAAAACCCCATCTCTAATGAAAATACAAAAAAGTTAGTCAGGCATGGTGGTGCCTACCTTTAGTCCCAGCTACTTAGGTGGCTGAGATCAAGGCCTGAGGGAGAATTGCTTGAGCCTGAGAGGCAGAGGTTAGTGAGCCAGTGAGCCGAGATTGCACCATCACACTCCAGCGAGGGTGACAGAGGAAGACCTCCACCCCCCCAAAAAAGACATAAAGGAGGCATAAGAGGAGAAAGGAGGAAAGGAAGTGAAAGGAGAATAACTCAGAAGTAGAGAAATATAGAGAGATAAAAAGAAGGAAATGCAGGGAAGAAGTCAGAAGTCCTGATGTAAACTAATTTTTAAACAATCTAATGTGTACTGAGCTGCATGGTGTCAAAGTGTCTAATCACTGCCCTTTGAAATATTTACCAGATGCTTAATCTGTAAATGAAACAGTCACTATCAGAATATTTTTTTCAGAGCTAAATATAATAACTGAAACCAGTGACACCTCCCAAGGTCACTGGCAAAGGTCAGATGAAACCAAGCCAGACCTAAACGAGGTAAGAGAGGTTCCCTGCTTCACCAAGAATTGAGTATACTAAATGCACACTTTAAGCAAAGAAGCATTTCCTTTGCATTACCCTCAACTCTTCATCCTTCTGCTTGCCCCATATATCTAGAACACAAGGTTTTGGTGAGAAAATCCCCACTTGGGCTGTCTATATCTTGTATGGCTTTACAGATATTCCACATACCTGTCCTTGGCCTTTATCCTTCCAGTCTGCAGTCCTGGGTCATTTCATTTATTTAGTGATGTCTGTGTACCATGTAATTTTTATAAGCGCTATGAAGTAGCTATGATTGTTGCCTTTATTCAACAGATCTGTACTTTGAGATGAAGAGGTTAAATAACTTGCCTAAGGTCACCCAATAAGTGGTAAAGCCAGGATCAGAGCTCAGACTGTCTGACTCTAAAACCCAGTCACTAGTCCTCTCCTTACTTCATTCTGAGCTCTTCCTCTTTCTTTCCCTGTCTGACATCATGCCACCTGGAATGTCAGCCCTTCACTGAAATCATTGGGGATGTTCTTCAAGCTCTTCTTTATAAAACCTTCCTGCACTGAATGAAGTTAGCATATAAACTTCCTTTTCCACATGATAATGGCCAGAAGTCCACACATCTGAGGACAAAGTCTATACTGACTTGGTTCTGATGTCAGTGCTTGCCATGTGAATTATATCTGTTCTTAGAAGAAGCAGTATTGTACTGAGTGCCATGTTCTCTCTCCAAGTGTCGGTCTGAGTTTATGTTTTTAATTGTAGACTGAAATTCCTAGAGATCATCAATTCTGTCTAGCTTATGTGGCATGTAAAACAATTCCCTTAAGGAAACACAAACCATGTGGTTAAGAGAGAAATTACAGATAACTAAGAGAGGAGAGATCATTACTTCCCCAAAAACTATTCCAGCCATATGTGGGCCCTCATCCAAATGGTGGATGCCCATATACACGTTCCTAAGAACAATGAGTGTGGAGGGGGGAATGGAATTTAAATTTACATTAGGCTTCTAAGTGAAGTATTTGTATTAGTTAGGGAATTTTAAGTGGTAAAATTACCTTCTTATAATCTTGGAAGAACTTGGAGCATTCCATATTAAGTTAAAGAATCCCCGACCCATCTGTCTCCTAGCTGCGTAAGCAACTAAGAGGATTTGCTGACTTGGACTTTTCTCTTTTCCAGATCCTGGCCATTGTGTCTATCCTGTTCATCGTGCTTTCCACCATTGCTTTGTCTCTCAACACGCTGCCAGAGCTTCAGGAAACAGATGAATTTGGACAACCTAATGACAATCGCCAATTAGCACACGTGGAGGCTGTGTGTATTGCATGGTTTACCATGGAGTACTTGTTGCGATTCTTATCCTCACCAAACAAATGGAAGTTCTTTAAAGGTCCACTGAATGTCATTGATTTGCTGGCCATCTTGCCATACTATGTCACCATTTTTCTCACTGAGTCCAATAAGAGTGTGCTGCAGTTCCAAAATGTGAGGCGCGTGGTCCAGATCTTCCGAATCATGCGCATCCTCAGGATCCTGAAACTCGCCCGGCATTCAACAGGCCTGCAGTCTCTGGGTTTCACCCTTAGGCGGAGTTACAATGAACTGGGCTTGTTGATATTGTTTCTGGCCATGGGGATAATGATATTTTCCAGCCTGGTATTTTTTGCTGAGAAGGATGAAGATGCTACCAAGTTCACCAGTATCCCTGCATCATTTTGGTGGGCCACCATCACCATGACCACTGTTGGTTATGGTGACATTTACCCTAAAACGTTACTAGGGAAAATTGTGGGAGGCCTGTGCTGTATTGCTGGGGTTCTGGTTATTGCCCTTCCTATCCCGATTATTGTGAACAATTTTTCTGAGTTTTACAAGGAGCAGAAACGCCAAGAGAAAGCAATTAAAAGGAGAGAGGCTCTCGAGCGGGCCAAAAGGAACGGAAGCATTGTTTCTATGAACTTAAAAGATGCCTTTGCTCGAAGTATGGAACTGATAGATGTGGCTGTCGAGAAGGCTGGAGAGTCCACCAATACGAAGGACTCCACTGACGATAATCACCTGTCTCCAAGCCGGTGGAAGTGGGCCAGAAAGGCTCTGTCGGAAACAAGCTCCAACAAGTCTTTCGAGAATAAGTACCAGGAGGTTAGCCAAAAAGACTCCCACGAGCAGCTGAATAACATGTCTTCCTCCAGCCCACAGCATCTGAGTGCCCAGAAACTAGAGATGCTGTACAATGAAATCACCAAGACACAGCCTCATTCTCACCCAAACCCAGACTGCCAAGAAAAGCCTGAGAGGCCATCTGCTTATGAAGAAGAGATTGAAATGGAAGAAGTGGTGTGTCCGCAGGAGCAGCTGGCCGTGGCACAGACTGAGGTCATCGTGGACATGAAGAGCACCTCCAGCATTGACAGCTTTACCAGCTGTGCCACCGACTTCACAGAGACGGAGAAATCACCCCTGCCACCGCCCTCCGCCTCTCACTTGCAGATGAAGTTCCCAACCGACTTCCCAGGGACAGAAGAGCACCAAAGAGCTAGGGGCCCCCCATTTCTAACTCTATCCAGAGAGAAAGGGCCTGCTGCCAGGGATGGCACGCTGGAGTATACCCCAGTTGACATAACTGTGAACCTCAATGCCAGTGGTTCCCAGTGTGGGCCACACAGTCCTTTGCAGTCTGACAATGCCACTGACAGTCCTAAGAGCTCTCTAAAAGGCAGCAACCCACTAAAGTCCAGATCCCTCAAAGTGAACTTTAAAGAAAATAGAGGCAGTGCACCACAGACCCCACCCAGCACAGCCAGGCCACTGCCAGTCACAACAGCTAACTTTTCGCTCACCACCCCACAGCACATCAGTACCATCCTCTTAGAAGAAACCCCCTCCCAAGGAGACAGACCCTTGCTGGGTGCTGAGGTCTCAGCACCTTGTCAGGGACCTTCCAAAGGGCTGTCCCCCAGGTTTCCCAAGCAGAAACTGTTCCCTTTCTCTTCAAGAGAGAGGAGGAGCTTCACTGAAATAGATACTGGTGAAGACGAAGACTTCTTAGAGCTCCCAGGGGCAAGGGAGGAGAAACAGGTGGACTCCAGCCCAAATTGCTTTGCAGATAAGCCTAGTGATGGGAGAGACCCTTTAAGAGAAGAGGGCAGCATGGGCTCTTCCTCCCCACAGGACACAGGTCACAACTGTAGGCAAGACATTTACCATGCTGTGAGTGATGTCAAAAAGGACAGTAGTCAAGAAGGGTGCAAGATGGAAAACCACTTGTTTGCCCCAGAAATTCATTCCAATCCAGGAGACACAGGTTATTGCCCCACACGTGAAACCAGCATGTGACTAGTTACAAAAGCAATAAATCAAAAAAAAAAAAAAAAAAAAAAAAAAAAAAAACTCTTGTTTCTTAAAAATGCAGTTAATAATGCCTGTGAACTAAAAAAATGGGAAGCCCTCCCCAGAAAAGTACATAAAATGTTATTTTTGCATGGCATGAACAGTTTAGCTTAAGTACTGTTTAAATAAAGAATCAAGACTGCATTTTGTAACAAACCAACAAAAATGACTGAAGAACGGTGAACAAATAAAAAGAGCTCTATTAGGAACCAGTATTCTGCAATGTCTGACATTTTTGATCCTTTCATTTCAAAGTGTAGGCCGATTTTCAAGTTTTAACTTTTATGTTACGATGAAGTTTAGAATTTTCACATGAAAGGATGAAATGTCATTGCATGCATTCACAATTATGAGGAATAAGGTACTGTGAGCTTGCAAAATGCATAACTTTATAAATATTGAGGCCTGGATGCGAAAGTGTCACGAACACATGGAAACAAGTTTCTGAAACACAGGTATTTCCTTCACAACTACTGCCTGGAGGAGCTGTACAGACTTCCTGTTGCAAAATTGCAACCTCTCCTTAAACCATCTTGAATATCTTGCTTTGAGTTATGAAGCTCTTATAAGTACATTTGTTTAAAGGAATACAGTATTTTTTATTTACTTGTGATATAATTCATAGAGTACATTTTACTTTTTTGCTTCTGCTTAGTTTTGGCATTTGTGGTTTCATTTGTAAATCATAGACATGGGCAAGATTTAATGACCAGATATCAAAATATTTAAAATTTAAGTCTGAAATTTTACCAACAAGTTATATATCATGCCACAGCCTATTACAAAAATGTATTTTTTTAAAAAAACCTGAACTTATTTAAAAGGTTATATCATACAATTAAATGTTTTTCATGGCAGTCTACATTTGGAAATTAGTTATTTTTAAAAATGTATTTTGGCCACCTAAAGATGATGTATTTTTCATTTGAATCCAATATAACATAACCTTTTCTAACTAAAGTTCTTAAAATAGAATGCAGATATGCCAAAATGGAAACTCCAAAAAGTGACTTGACAAACTAAAAGCAGAGTCATTTAAGTCAGGTTTCCACCACCACTCAGAGTTAGCTGGGAAATGAGTAACCATGAAAAGAGCCTGGGAGTGGTAATAGGTCACCCAATATTTCTCAACATGGGATGCAAGGTTGGGGGACACTGCAATGTGTGGGAGGAAGTTGTTCCTTTTGCAGGATATGAATTACAGAACCCAGATCACAGATGGCAGTCACACCCTCCTATAATTACAGCAACTAGAAATATCCCTTTCCAGGGGGTGATTGGGACTCTCTGTGTTCAAAGTGACTTTCAGCGTTTTTTACTGGGAATAGTGAAATCCAGAGAAGTGAAGGCACTGACCAGAGACTGCCTTGTTGATGAAGTCTGTGCTAGAACTCAGGTCATCTTAATTCACTTTGCTTCATAAGAATCAAGGTTCTGGTCCAGATTTGCAACTACCAGATGTGTGATTCTAGGCAAGCCTGTACAACCTCTCTTGGTCTCAGTTTTGCCCCAGTAAAAATCAAAACAAAATTATTTCCAAGCTCCCATAAGACCTCAAATTAATGATTACTTGGTCTCCCAGGAAGGTCCAGATTTTGCCTCAGCCTAATGCACTTTGTATGTGTGTGCGTGTGTGTGTGTGTAAAATTCAGGGAAACAGATGCTGGGCCAAATTTAAAGCACAATTTATTGTTGAAAGAAAAAAATTCTATATTTTATTTTTAAGAGGGAAAAATAGCCCAAATATTTAGACTCTTATTTAAGGCTTTAAAGAAAAACATTTCTTTATTACCAGGATCTGGTCATTATATCTCAGATAAGAAAACAAGTTTTGATCTTAGTTGAAACCCAGGCAGACCTATTGCTAAAATAATTTTAAACATTTCTTTTTTCACTGTGCTTAGAATTTCTTAGTAGTTTTCATGTTTGTTTCAAAAAACCGTTAAGAGTATATGGTCATTAACTGTTGGTATTTACATTACTCATTTCAGTGTCTAAAGCTAAATATTGATCAGTTTTGTAAATAGAGTGTTTGAATTTTCTATCTATAGTTTTTCAAGGTCAAACAGGTATATCTGCTGTTAGATGATTAGCAAATAATTTATGAAAATCATTTTCTTAACATAGCCTCATAAAGCAATTATTTTCAAACATCTCTTATTGCTGAATCTCAACTCTTTTTATTCACCTTTCTGTATAAGTGAACTTGTCTTAATGCGCTGAGAGTTGACTGATGCCACCTTTCCTGTGTCTGCTAGGCCTTCTGCTGAGAAAACTGCTCCAGAATGTTTAATATTGGAAAACTTGCCTAGCAAAGAATCCTAGACATTCCTCCCTAGAAGCATCCTCCCCAAAATATTTTTTCCCTTCATTCTAAGGTAATTTTTTAAGTTTTAAAGAGTTTTCTAGTACAACCCATGGTAAGCTTATCCTTCCATTTTTCTTAGTTCCTCTGACCCAAAAGTCATCAGCTAGGAAAAAAAGAAAATGCTCCTCTAAAAGACATCTTGGACTTTGGTGTTTTACAAGGAGGCAGTGTGGGGACTGAAGGCTCCCAGGATGCACTTGTGTAGCACTTCCCAAGACTTTTCTACAAACTGCACCTAATGCAGAAAATAAACGTGTGCCTGGAATGGTCTGGGAATGTCCCAAGCACAGAGTTTTTTCTAAGTCTTATGTTTTACATTAAAAGGTCATGTAAATGCTGCATTTTACTTCATAATTTTATATACTCCATATGTTTAAATATTTTAAAAATAATTTTATATTATTTACCAACTGGTAAAATGGATACTCTTATAACTTTAAATATGTCTTTTGTACCCCCTGGAAAAATAGATCCCCAGTTTGAGATATGCTGCATGAATGACAGGAACAGAGATTGGTTCCCTGAGGGCCACCGGAGGTTTCTGCTGCTGAGAGTGCTCACTCCTTGTTACAAGTGAGGATTATTTGAATGACCACAAAATAACTCAGTTTCATGTATGGCTATTTTAATTCTTCTGAGTCTCTTAACAACCAGCACAAATTGCCACAATATTATTTGAGGTCAAAGATAGAGTCCAATCCTACGAGGATAGAAATGGGTGCATCAATGTGTGTCCTGAGTCAGACCACACATACACACATATGCTAAGTTGGTGCCTGAAATTGACTTGATTTGTCTCTAAACGTTTTTACTAGAAATTTCTCAACTGTGACACAAATCAACTGCTTTGAAGCAAGCATTTGATCAAGTATTGTCCTGATATGACTAGATTTGGTAACAAGGAGAATATATGCCAAGTGTCTGTTCCCATTAATTTCTTGTCAAAACAGTCTTACTCTCATTGACATTGTCCTAGGAAAGTCAAAAATTCAACTATTTTCTCTTGAAGTTAGAAGAGAAAAAAAAAAGCCATATGTATGTAGAGTACTTATAGTTTCTTATCTCACAACAGTCTTTTGAATATGCAGTAAAGGACCAGAGGGGTTATACATTTTGCTCAATTTCACACACATCACTGGTGAATAGTAGAACTTGGCCTCATCCATGTCATCTGGCTTCAAGTCTGGCATTCTAATATACCACATGAAAGTATTAGGCTTGGTTTTTTCCCCAGTAATACCCAAAATATGTAAATAAAACTGGAGGTGCATTTATAGTCACACAGTTTGTTTAAAGCACCAGTAGATCATGCCATATGGTAAGGACATGAAAGAACTGATATTAACCATCTTTTGCATATATGTCTGCCAATTTGGAATTCTGACCGTAAGATACACATCCCTGTTTAAAGAAAATAATTCATTGTTCTTGATATCACATGACATACTCATTAAGCAGAGGGCTGCAGGAAGCCACTTAATCTGAAGCAAAAGCAAATAGAGCTTTAGAAATACTAATAAGTTCAAAAATATTGTATAATTGAATTTGATAATTATTCAAGTGTTCATTCATTCAGATACTAGTTAAGCATCCCTGTATGTGCTAGGGTACAATCCCTGGCTTCATGGAGCTTACTGCCTTGTCCCACTTAAAACCAAGCTGAGGATTTGAGTTGCTGGAAAATGTCTTTTCCGAGGATTGAAAAATCACTCAATTATCAAGCCAGAGAAGCATACAACAGGAACAAATGAAATGATTTTCCAAAGAACTGTTTTCCTAAAAAGTAGATGGATGACATAAAGTCTGATCTATAATTATTTTTGAATCACAGTTTGGATTTCACACTTGAAATAACAAATTGTTACTCTGATTGAGTGAGGTTATGGGTTGTCTTTCCTTATTATCTGATACAATAAAAAATAATTTTTAATTAGATATATTGCTTGTAAAAATAGCTAATTATAGTCTGTAACAAATCACTAGAGAAAAATTTATTACTGGTGGAAAAGTCTGTTAAAAAGTTTATGTTATAATAGTGTGCTTGATAGTTATATTATTAAAAGCAAAGCATTTTAATGCTTTTTTTTTACTTCCTATTTACTATGGGCAACATTTTAGGGATATCTCATTAATCTTTGCTTCATCTCTAAATTTCTAAATGTAAGATTTTTTAAATTCAGTATTAAAAACTACTTAGTTTGACTCAAGGTGTTTAGTCTCTAGGTCCATGTGGATTTTGCCACTGCATTGTCCTCTCCCAAAACAGAACTTTAAAAAGAAGAAGAAAGAAGAAGAAGGAGAAGAAGGAGAAGAAGAAGGATGAAGAAAGAAGGAGAAGAAGGAGAAGGAGAGAAGGAGAAGAAGAAAAAAGAAGAGAGGAAGGAAAAAAGAAAGCCACAAAATCTAAATTAAAACGGAAACGTTTAAAGGCCCGTCCCTACTAAGAAAAAGGAAAGGTCCCAACTCCAAAATCTTGGTGAACACCTCATATTGTTCAGTTCGGCATTTATTGTGACATAAATGCTATCTTTTAGTGGTTTCAATGACCATTTCTTCTACTTTTTTAAAACAGCCTAAGTTAATTTCATAAATCCGTATTTACTGTATTCTCTTCCTTATTAAGTCCAAAGGGATCTTAACCTATAAATACACATATAAATAAAGGGAAGTGGGACATTCTCTTTAATAATAAAGTCACCCAAGGCCAGCCAGAGATACACGTAGAAAGAAAAAGAACGACTACGAAAAATGTAAGAAAATTAAATATGTTTTAAGCAGAGAAATTTATGTTAGGTATAGGCATGCATAAAGTTTAGACTAAATACTTATTATTTACAGAAAATTTAGAATTACGGTCATAATTACAATTCTACTTTCTCTCCTGAAGAAATTATTTATCATCTGACAGATATTTCCAGATTGCTGTTAATAAATATCTTATTAAACAAATATGTATTGAGGTTCTCCCATGTGCCCAAAATTAAGTACAGTTCATTCCCTCAAGTTTACAGTCTAGCAGAGGTTTCATATTTAAGAGGTTATATTTCCAAGTAAAATCTAATTCCAGTGGATTACAGTGAGCTAATAATAGTATGACAGTAGATTTGAGTTTGTTGTTGGAGAATGTCTGTAACTCCCTTCTATTTTCCTTCAGACTGAAGTTATTTTTTTTTCCATTCTCTAATCTAGAATCTGAATTTCCACCGCATAGGGTTTCTAAACACCCAGGCTTTAAATTGCAGTAGCTGTCTGAAATCTAGTGACAATGTATTTGAACGAAGACATTTCCCACTTCGGCAGAATAGGATTCTAGCCAAAAATGACTTTGAAAATGATCGTTTTATACTCCATAACTGTTCTATTTGACTTTTTTTTAAATCCTAGGCTGTATGCTGAACTAGATGCCACCTCCAGCTGCTGATTTTATGAAAGCCCAACGCCCACCTGAGCAATGTTTATCTTCCCTCCATGGCGGGCAGTGCTGGCCAATAATATGGCTACATAGTTTTTCTTTTAAATTATTTTTACTCCATTTCAAACTAAAACAGATTCAGGATGGCCTACCAAATACTTAAAATAGACTTTTAAAATCAAGACCCAGGGAAACTGACACGGAATAGTAAGGACAGAGGCAGAGTGGAAAGGTACGGTTTCAGAGAGGACGTCATGGGCGCTCCGCCGACCGGCTGGTTATTCCCTGTATCGAGTGCCCTCTGCTGGTCAGTCTGAGAGAAGGTGGAACTGTACAGGCCAAGAAAGGATGCCTTAACCAGGAGTTGAAAACCACCTTCAGTTTTCCACCTTCAGTTTCCCTGCATATAGCCAAAACCACAGTTGCATCCCAGGCATTGTTTTTTCAGTGATTACATCTCAGGTTTTTTATTCTTATTCCAAAATATTTGATAAAACTGTTGCTACCCTTTGCACGGCACTTTCAGAGTATTCCTACCTCCTAAATAAAAACAAAATCACAAGTGTAGCTAAATGTCTAGCAGTACCCTAGTCTACACTTGGGATACACAGAAAATGCTATTTTGGCCTTTATGCCGTTAGTGAGAAGTAAGATAAGAACTCAAATTTGTGGGTTTAAAAAGATTATGGATCTGTAGTGACAAGTGTATTTGGGTTGACTCACCCCAAAACCCACCATGTCCATTTTACTTGAAGATTACAAGTAGAGCCTGAAATACCCCTGAATTGACTCTTGAAAAAAAAAAGGTGGTTTTCTAAAATCCCCACAGACATCTGTGTGTGCTGGCCAGAAATTCTACTACAGCCAGATTTCCAATCCATCTTTAAAGCAGCATGCTTCTAACATTCGTATTTGTGTATGGCTTAGGCTATGTTTTCAACCTGTAAATTGTACTCACATCATAATGTTTAATGAAAATTAGAAAGATTTTTGTAAGGAAAACACATACACAGAAAGAAATATGTATTGATATTACCCAAATTACTTATCCAACAAAATGCTATCACTAGAATTAATTGATAAAAATGTACATATTCTATGAAAATCTCACTAAAGAATTGGCAAAAATATTCCTGTTAAGATTTAGCTCAAAACCAAAGAAAAGGGGAAAAGAAAAACATGCAACTTACAAAAACTAGTGTGTGACACTCTCCTGTCACATAATAGCCAAGTTCCAAACTTATGCAATTTTAAAGAGATATGATATTAAACCATAAATAATTCAGGGAATGCATAAAGAAGGTTTATTAAGCAAATAGGAGGTACCATTAACACATTGCCGCATTTTTAATAACCTTTAACTACATAGCGGCTATGTTTGCTTTTAGCACCTTGATTTCGATCTGCAGTCTTTCTGTTTCATACTGTTACTTGTGTGTTTGCTTACTTGCTTTGTTTTGTTTGGAGAAGTGAGGGTAGGTGGAAGAAAATGTTTAAAGGGGAATATTATTGGGCAACTTATTAATATTACCTAGTGTACCCTGGAGTATAATAGAAACCATGTAGACATGCCTCGGCCATCCCTCTCCCTTCTGCTTTTTTGTCAAGTTTTGCTATCCTGGTTTGGAAACAGATTCTTGAGATCAAATTTCCGATCCTGCTAATTAAGATTTTTCATTACTCTCCTGTCTGCATTACCCCCAGCAATCCTTCTCTAGGATCTGCCTGAGCAGAGTGTATCAGGTACCAAGTCAAAGTGAAGACCAAATGAGCCATTAGCAATCACAACTTGAAGCCCAAAGCCAAGAGAAACAGGAGGATGTCCCAGCAGTCAGAAAACATAGCGAGGCCTAAGGACAAAGGAACTGTCTATACAGTATAATAATATGACTTGACCAACAAAACAATGACACAGTGCTTTCCCCCGTGATGGACCAAAAAAAAGTACAGTACTTTTTAAGCCTCTATTAAGTTCTTTAATTTCAAAGGTACACAGCTGGCTTGATGAGAAAGGTGGTCCCTAATTCATGACTTTGTCACAAAGTTTTAGGCATCTCCATTAAATTTGTGTGTGTAACAGGTTGTTCATGTGCCTGTCTTCAGGGCGGCATACAAAAAGGGAAATATCAGTATAACCCTTTTAATCATTTTCCATGGGAACAAATACTTCAGTCAGGGAAAACTGATATTGCTCTGGTAGTTTTTTTATGGTTCTGGGCCAAAAAAATCTGTAATGGCAATTTAAGCAAAACTTTAGAAAAGGTTCTAAGAATAAAAAGCTCTATTGAAAACTTATACTTTGCTATACATTCAATTACAACTAATTTGCATTTGGATCAGTATTTTTTAATTCTTTCATATAAAAATCGTTTTAGGTGATCCTTTGAAATTAATGTTTATTTTCTTATAAATATAGATTTTTTTTCAATGGCATAAATAAGATGATATATAGTAAAATGACTGGCAAATAGGAGATATGGATTTTCTTTTTTAAAAGTATTTCAGAAGAAATTATTTGATCCACATTAGTATGCTAATGACTTAGTCTTCTAAAATTCTTCTGTGGCTTCCTAAACAGTCAAAATTTGACATATGTATATGAGTAGAACTCACTGTTACATAAAATGGAGGGCATTTTACCTGCTAAATTATACATATTATACACATGTATGATTATATATTATACATATTACACATATGTATAATATAATTATAAGTATATATATTATACACATGTATAATGTATATAATTATGCATATATTATATAAATTATACATACACACATTATCTACCAACCCATGTGGCTTTACAAAAACATTGACATTATTTGGACAAACAACATTCTGTTAAAACTAGATACTGCATTTCTTTTACCTAATTGCCTTAACTTTTTAATGTTTAAGAGACAAATATGAATTTCTTCAGAAGGAAGAAATTCCTTGTCCATTTCTTCTACAATTTGTTTTTTTTTTTTATGGACATAGGGTCTTGCTATGTTGCCCAGGCTGGTCTCAAACTCCTGGCCTCAAGCAATCCTCCTGCCTCAGCCTACCAAAGTGTTGGGATTACAGGTGTGAGCCACTGCAGCTGGCCCTTAAAATAATTAAGACTTCAAATATGCTATCTATTTGAGGAGTCTTTTACAGTCTCCTTATTACCACAAATTTGAATATACTTAGTCATTATGTGACTATTCAACAAACTGGTTCATCTTTCTGATTTAAGTATTTGTACACCTCAGGATGTATTTCATAAAGTAATTCATAACCACTTTGGTTCTAGATTTACTATAATTGGCTATCTGCCAGAATAAACTATAAAATGAGAATAGAAGATTATGGTGTCAAAACTTTTTCTTCATTAAATTTTCTTTTGACGATGTAGTCTAAATTGTTATCTGTATAGATTTAATCAGAGACTTTTTAACTTTTTTAATGTTAATCTTATTGATCAAGAAAGGTAACAGAGAGGGAGGCTCATTTTCTATTCCGATTTATTTAAATGCCAGATCATATAACTTTAGACAGGGCCCTTATTTTCTGCGAAAGGAGTGGAGCTGGGTGATGACCAAGGACTACATATAATGTAACAAGCACACTGTACACTGTATAGTCCTCACACTGTCTAAATGCAACTACCCAACCAAAGCAGATGGGCACTGTGGAATGAGGGTGCAGACGACACTAATATTAAAGATAGGCTAACTTGGAAATTCTTGCATTGAAACTGCAAAGGAATTTCCAAATACACTGAAATTTCACCTTTAAAGTATCTGCTAGCCATCTTTAGTAAAAGGAAAACAATATCTTGATTTTAATGAAGTTTTATTGTTTGGTTGATTTTTGAGTGATTATTTGGGGTTTTTTTTTTTTGTTTGGTTGGTTCGTTGGGTTTTTTTTTTTTTTTTTTTGCTATTTACTTTATGAAAACTTTAGTATAACACATTACTTAGTTTGGACTTGAAATCAACTTATGATGCTTAAAAAAATCCATGTTCTAAATCATAATTGCATGACAGTTTAGATCTGATTACTATTTAGTTATAGCCTAACAAATACTGTATTCCTGTTTTCTCAAAAAAAGTTCCTAGTTTATTAAATAGTATTCAGATGAAGCATTATGCTGCCCACCAGCTCACTAAATGTATTAAATACCTGTCTATATGTAGCTTATGTAAAAACTCCATATTGACTGTCCAAGTCTACTGCATTTAAAAGCTCGTCGTGATTCTATCATCTTGCTATGCCAATGCCTTATGTTATGTCATGTACATAGGCCATGGTACAAAAGTGACTGTCAACTGCTTACTCAACATCTAGTCAGAAAAGGTCTGAGGCAGTGCAATAACACTTTTAGTCAAACTAGCTCACTTTTGGAATCATTTACATCTATGTATTCTTTACCATAAATACTGAAATAGTATTCTTAACTGTTTTTTCAGGCTTGTAATACAAATCTCTGTGTCATATCTACATAGTCAAAATACATTAATTCTGTTTAAAAGTATTGCCTACTAACAAACTAATGAGAAATATCTACTGATTTTCCCATATAATTGCTTATTTTCCATTGCCAATGTAGACCTGCCTCAAATGGTGTCTTTCACCACTGTCATGTGTAAAATAAAGGGAGGCTATTGTGGTGAATTTTTATGTATGACATTAGCTCTTTCACTAGTCAAAGGATGTACATACCTCAGAAGTGACCTGTCTGTCGAGGTCCAGTATTCAAAAGTGTATCTTATTTTAATTTTTGGATGTCTACAAAATTAACATATGTAGACTTTCAAAGGCCAGCATTGGTGGGGAGAGGAAAGGAAAGGATGGAAGGAAGGAAAGGTGATGAGAAGATGAAGGGAGAGGAAGGGGAAAGAAAAGAATGGAAAAAAGCTAATAGAGGAAGTTAAATCTCTAAATGAGTTAAATAAGGCTTAAATAAAGTTTACATGTGTATTCTCTAAAAGTTGATTGGCTTGGAGGAGGCTGTATGTGTTTGTGAGTGTATGCACGTGGGCATGTCTATGTTTAAAGTCAGGAGGGGGAGCCTGAATTATCTACCACATTTTTGGTTAACTAGTCATACTTTTAAAACTTTGTCTAACTCCCAAAATTTATTAATCCAACATTTAGTACTAAAATTATAAGATTATTGTTAAACTCAGGACAGCTCTGTGGAGATTCACAAAGTAATTTTATGAAAACTTATGAGGAAGTTGTTTAGTTCTGTCACGAATTAATACACACACAAAAAAACAAACAATAACAACAAAAAATCTTGTCGGGAATAATTATGGGTGATTTCCCTGCAACACAAATTAGTATACAAGTTATTCTTTTTTCTCAAGTTGTAGATATTTTGATTGTTTCTATTGTCCATCTCCCAGATTAAAAGCACCAAAACTATTTTTTAAACTTAAGAAATAGAGTATCAGAAATTAAACATTAATAGTTCTTAAAGTTGCTATATATATGGTAAGTAAAACAATTTCCTATTTCTAAGTTATACATGGTATTAGATGTCTAGGTACGGTCACATGAAATATCATTGACTTTTATTAACTTCAGTGTTTTAGAGGGTTTTCATACTTGTCTATGAATGCTCTGAATGCTGCAGGGAAAAAGAAGCACAATCAGTATTTTGTTTTTTATGAATTCTCAATTGAGTTATCCTGTCCTGTCCACACACATAATAGCATTAGCATTTCATCTTATACCATGTTGAACTACTCTTAACACAAACTCTCAATAGAAACTTATTCGTAAGCGGTTAAGTCTTGTCTAGTCTCATTCACCTGCCTCAACGTGCTTTCTTTCATTCTATTTGAATACAAAATGTTCTTATTTCAGTTTTGTAGAGAGGATATGAGTTAGCATACTTGTGTTTGTTCAGCTGTCCATCCTGCATCGTTACTACAATGCCTTTCTCTGCCATTTAATGGTGTTTGTATCAATGTTCCCATATCTGCTGCATTTTAACTCCATAAAAAGAAAATGTGATTTCGTATTAATAGTTTTGTTGATCAACTCAACTCAATATTTCTGCACCAATCAGCATACCTATATGCATGTAGTAGTCTGTACAATTGTTCAACATCAAAATATGTTTACTTTATGTCAAAATGTCTATAAAATTGCTAGCATTGTTCTCCATTTCAGTCTGGTAGAATAAGCGAGATAGAAAATAAATGTGTAAATGAATCATCGTGTCATTTCGCTTCTCTGCATGAAGCCACTTTAACATGAAGCATGGCACACATGCCTGCCACCCAACAACCCATGGTTTCTTGACATCTCATTACTGACCCTCTAGGCAGGCAGCTTTTGAAGGAAGTGTAGAATAAAACAACCAAATATAGACAAATAAATAAAAGTTGGATCCATTGCCATTCAAAGAAAAGAATAACGATACTGTCCTTTTCAAATGAATCCTTTTGCACAGCCAACAGATGTATCATTTGGTTTACATTTTTTTAAAATTCAACATAGGCGCGGTGTGGCTCACACCTGTAATCCCAGCACTTTGGGAGGCTGAGGTGGGGGAACACAAAGTCAGGAGTTCGAGACCAGCCTGGCCAATATGGTGAAACCGCATCTCTACTGAAAATACAAAAATTAGCCAGGCTTGGTGGTAGGCACCTGTAGTCTCAGCTACTCTGGAGACTGAGGCAGGAGAATTGCATGAACTCGGGAGATGGAGGTTGAAGTGAGCCAAGATTGGGCCACTGCACTCCAGCCTGGGTGACAGAGCGAGACTCTGTCTCAAAAAAAAAAAAAAAATTCAACATAAACCACCTTGAAATTCTGGGGTGAGATCATCAAAAAGCTTAAAGATAGCTTTGAGATAGTCTCTCTCTGCCATTTCCTGACAGTCCTTGTTGGCTAAATCAAGTCTTAATTCCTGATACCAGGGCCAGCTGGATGGGTGAGCAACTTGTGCAATTGCATGTAAGGGCAGACACTTAAAAGGCGCCCACACTTAAGTTGTCATTACTTGAAGTTCTTAACAGTTTTAGAATGATGGACACTGTATTTTCATTTTGTATTAGGCCCCACAAATTATATTGCCAGTCCTGCTTGACCTAGTGAGGTAATGATAAGACTACTCATTGTTTCAGTCCCTTTAAGTCAAGAGGTTACAGACAGTGAGGAAAGAGGCTTTTTTTTTTTTTTTTTTTTTTTGAGGCGGAGTCTTGCTCTGCTGCCCAGGCTGGAGTGCAATGGCACGGTTTTGGCTTACTGCAACCTCTGCCTCCCAGGTTCAAGCAATTCTCCTGCCTCAGCCTCCAGAGTAGCTGGGATTGCAGGTGCCTGCCACCATCACACCCAAGTAATTTTTGTATTTTTAGTAGAGATGGGATTTCACCATCTTGGTCAGGCTGGTCTGGAACTGACCTCATAATCTGTCTACCTCGGCCTCCCAAAGTGCTGGGATTACAGGCATGAGCCAACACGCCCGGCCAAGAGGCTTATTTATTTAACAGAGTTTTTGTGGTTGTTTTGTTTTGTTTTGAGACAGGGTTTAGCTCTGTCTCCCAGGCTAGAGTACAGTGGCACAATCATAGCTCATTGCAGCCTCGACCTCCTAGGCTCAAGCAATCCTCTCACCTCAGTCTCCTGAGTAGCTAGGACTACAGGTGCATTCCACCACACCTGGCTAATTTTTTGTCTTTGTTTTTGTTTTTGATTTGTTTGGTAGAGACAGGGTTTCACCAAGTTGCCCAGACTGGTCTCAAACTTCCAGGTTGAAGCGATCTGCCTACCTTAGCCTCCCAAAGTGCTGAGATTACAGGCATGAGCCACTGCACCTGGTCCAACAAACTCTTATATATCACTTACAGTGTGCCAGGTCCTATATGTTCATTTGTTCATTCATTTTTCATAATACTAGTAGTATTATCATCCCCATTTTACAAAAGAGGAAGTCGAGGTACAGAGAAGTTAAGTATCATGCCCAATGTTACACAGCTAGTAATTCGAGGATTTGAACCCAGGCATCCTGGCTACAGAATTTTGGGCACCTGACCACTGAAGCTGTGCTGGCTCTTGCTTTGCTCTGATGCCTTTTCATCAAAGAAAAGTTGTCATTTTGTTTGCTAACAGAGCACTGGGGCTATGCATTATACAATCTACTTTGAAGACCTTTGCATAATACTATAAAAATTTTAAGGATGACTCCTTCTGAGAAGTTGCAGCTCTCCACAGAAACTTTTCCCCACTCCTGTTGCTGAAGACACTTGCCTGAGTTAATAAGAGATGTCTATAAATATTGAGTAAAATATTGCCAGTGTATCTATGGCCCAACACAGTTGTGAGTGCAGAGTGCCTGGTCTCTCTAAGCCAACTCTTATACTGACAACAGAGGGGAAAGAAGTGACAAAGAAAAAGGGCTGGTTGCAGACTTGATGACACTTTCCTCCATTTGCTCCCTCTGCCTTTCTGGTTCAGACATCGCCATGCATCTTCCTGAAATGAAAGGGACCAGAATGCATGAACAACTGCCACTCTGGGTGTCATTTTGTTTAGAAGAGGAAGAAGTACATAAAAGATGCATTTTGACGGACATTAGAGGTTAGTGCTGGTAATGCAGAGTAAATTGGTCCCGTGTTCGGAGAATTAGACAAGAAGCAGTGTGCTCCCTACTCATTCAGGCTGCAGGAGCCCTTCTGCTTTGGGCTGGTGCTCAAGGTCAAAGACATAGATGAGGAAAGGATGCTTTAAAAGCCTGCTTTACCCACACACTTCAGGCTTGACTGCACCTCCCAGGAGCAGCTGTTCCAGTCCAAAGCCTGGTAGAATTCTTTAGTCATCCCAGAGGGCCGGCTGTCCTCAGGAGAAGGGCAGTCTGTCCACATAAGGAATATAAATTGTCTCCCACTTCTGTTTCTCCCTTCTATCTACCATGCTCATCTCCTGATTCTTTTTGAAAGATCAGGAGAAACAAACTAAGAGAAAATAACTAGAAGTTGAGGAGGAGTCATCCACTCATGGATTCCATCTGAACTAAGAAAAATGGAATTAAAACAGATCTTCCCTCTGTTCATCTGGCGCTGCATGTGAAATTCCCACCCCAAGGTATAGTCTCTTCTCTCTGCTCCAGTTGCCTTCTTCACCCTCTTCCCTCAGCCCTAGAAAAACAAATCCTACAGTGTACAATTTGGGCCACAAAAAAAAAAAAAAAAAAGAAAGAAAGTAGGAGGAGGAATAAGAGCATGGCATCTACTCTAAGAGAACTAAAAAAAGATACTTTTTCTTCTTTTTCCACCTTCTTCCATATTCAACCTCATGTAAACAGATGGGTTTAACTGTGTGACTCAGACAGCTGCAGAATAGCAGAGAGAATGCTGGAGCCAAAACTGAGCATATTCAGCCCCAGGGGTTTCATTTCTCAGCCCTTAGGACTCCTCTAGCAATCTTCAAGAACTAAAATTTATCCAAACCCCTCAGTAACAACTTTACAGCACCACTGGCAAAGTGGTCAATGACTCCTATCAGGGCTAAATGTTGCATGAACATCTCTGATTGGCTGGAACATGGTGACAGCTCACATGACTTTGAACATTACCATTCTTCACATAAGAAACCAATGTGACACCAGGAAGTGTCAGGGAAGAGCATGAAATAGCCAAACCCATCACGGTATTCAAGATTGTCACAAGACACAGGATTTACTTCTGTCCTTTGTAACTCATAAATAGCCTGGATGAACTAAAGCATCTCCAGAAGAGAGTCACAGTGGCCTGTCCACCAAATTGAAGAAAACAACAAAGAGGAAACAGAAGGTAGACCTGAGAAATAACAATATGTTCAAGAACAAATTTTTGTTTAAGTATGTCATAGACTAGGTGACAGGAATATCAGTCATACAATGACTTATATTTTCTTGAGTTATTTTTTATGATAGTCAATATCCAATTATTTAATGCATATTTTGTCCTTCTTTGTTAAACACAGTGCTAAGTAGTAGGAATGCAAGACTAATGAGATGGGGTCCCTCCTCTCAAAGAGCTTACAGTTATCATTACAAGGATGGCAGACAGTTGATGCAATGTGGCCATTCCTTTCCTGCCCCCTTCCCTCACCCATGTCAGCCATTAATCATGTGTTCCTTGCCACTGACCCAGGATGTAACCTCAGGATACAACACCCAAATCAACCACTAACAGGCAGTCAGAACTGCTAATCCCAAAACTACTCAGTGTTTCTTTATCATCAGATAGACCAAAAAAACCTGATGTCTTTCTCCATAATATTATTACCATTACTATTAGAGCAGCTTATGTTCTTTGAAAGCCCATTAGATGCCAGACACTGTTCTAAGAGTTTTATAGGTACTCCTATCTCCTTCAATCCCGTTTCTCTAAGTGGTTGGTTAACAGAAATTTTATGTGGTCCTCACTGAAGTCTCATTTAAAGGAAATGGGAATAAACTCCAGTCTGAGGAAATTAGATGTCCTTCAGACAAATTTTCCACAAGTGATGGATGTTTCACATTAGCGATAACGAGAGCGCTAGCTGGTAAGATCTTCTTCCCAGGATATCTTCAGAATTAGGATAGATTCTCCCCCAGATGTAATGAGAAATGCAAACTGGTTGGAATGAAGAAAGACAAACCAGATGACCTTTCTGTGTTCTTTTCATTTCTGAGATTTTATAATTTGTGGTGCTCCAGAATCAAATTTATGTTTTGCTAAAGTCTATGGTAAATTGTATTCATTAAATTGTCTCCATATCCACTTAGCACAGATGACAAATCAGTAATGGAGGAGGACAAGCAATTTGCAATAATGTATTTTTAAACCTCTGTTGGTTGAATATCTACATTTTTGTGCTGAAACACAATCTTGCTTTCAGAATCACTCTCAAACATATCTCAAACCAAATGCTAGATGTGATGCAAAGGTTAAGACCTGAAAACTCGAGCAGTTTCATAATATTATACCCATCCTGAATTTATTCACACAAGTGAATAAATTAATTTGTGCTAAAATATCTTATGTTAGGATGGATATAATATTATGAACATACATTACTGGTAGACACAAACTGATTCTGAAACCCCAATGATTTAAAGAAGAAATAAAAACAATGAAAAACATTAGGTAATATTTTTCTATTTTAAGAACTAAATTTTTTTCTAGCCAGAATTGATAAAATCATAATTTATGTTGCATCTGATTTTAACAAGAAATTTGCCTTATATTGCTTATTATAAAATCATTTCCCAAAGAAGCTAGAGCTTTAAATAAGAAAATCCCATTTTGTTTTTCAGCTTTAACTAATAGCATTCTAACATTTATATTCCATCACATAGAACCATCTGGCTTTATCTATTCTCAAACCCATATAGGGTGAAATCTAATCTGTGGTCCCTACTCTGCCATTACCCAGAGTAAAGTCAACATAGACCTTCTTTGTTTGTTTGTTTGTTTGAGCCCCACTTTGTTGCCCAGGCTGGAGTACAGTGGCGCCACCTCGGCTCACTGCAACCTCTGCCTCCCAGGCTAAAGTGATTCTCCTGCTTCAGCTTCCCAAGTAGCTGGGATTATAGATGCACCACCATGCCTGGCTAATTTTTGCATTTTTAGTAGAGATGGGGTTTCACAATGTTAGTCAGGCTGATCTCGAACTCCTAACCTCAGGTGATCCGCCCACCTCAGCCTCCCAAAGTGCTGGGATTACAGGTGTGAGCCACCATGCCCGGCCAACACAGACCTTCTCAAACAAACTAGAATTCCAATTTCCAGTGACTAACAGGAAAAGAACAAAGCACATGCCAGTGCAATGAAGGAAAAAAAGACACAAGAATGAGGAGAAGCTGGAAAAGCAATTTACAAATTACCAAGATTATTATCACATCAGGAAACACAGGAAAAGAAAAGACATGAAGGCTTCTGTCTTTTTGTTAATAAAATTTTGTTCCTTTTTGTTTTCCTTTTTTTCCTTTGTGCAGCATTTTGGAAAAGCCACAAGGGAAGAGAAAGTCTAGCATATCATGAGTCCTAAGCATTGCATCCCTTTAGAGACTTTATCCAGATACCAGATATCTGCCAATGACATCAGTTAGATACTTCTCCTTCAAGAGTTCAAGGCTTTCTGTGGCCCCATACATAGTGAGCACATCTCTGGGTATGGTACAAAGAGAGGAATGGAGGACCTGGAGCAGCCAGAAAGACCATCACTAAGGCAACTCCAGTGCACTTCACCAGAGAAACTGAGTCACTGTTGAGGGCATGAGCCAAGCCATAGTCAACACTCAAGTCCTGGCCATCCTAGCCATGTTGTGTTCTTAACACATCCTCCTGCTTTATTTCCCCTCATAGCTTATCATACTGGGAAATCTTCTTTTTCATTACTGGTTTTTGTTTTTGTTTTGTTGGAGGTTTTGTGTGTGTGTTTTGTTTGTTTGTTTTTTGGAGACAGGGCTGTTCTCCAGCCTGGAGTGCAGTGGTGTCATAGCTCACTGCAGTCTCAATTTCCCATACTCAAGCAATCTGCCTGCCTTGGCCTCCCTAGTAGCTGGGACTACAGGCACACATCATTATGCCTGGCTAATTTATTATATTTGATATTTTGTAGAGACAGGATCTCAGTGTGTTGCCCAGGCTGCTCACGAACTCCTGAGCTCAAGCGATCCTCCCACTTCAGCCTCCCAAAGTGTTAGGATTACAGGCATGAGCCACCACACTTAGCCTCCTACTCTGATATTTCCTTATGTTTATTTATTTGTTTGCTGTTTGTAGTTTGTTTTCCACTCCCACAACTTCATCCTATCAGAATAAGCACTTCTTGCAGTAGAGACTAGTCTGCCTGTTCATCTCCATAGTTCTAGCACCTGAATAGTGCCCAATAAATATTTATTAAATGAAGAAGTGGCCAATGAGGGTAGAAAAAAGAAAAGAAGATACCGACGTTCCAAAAAGATGAAAGCAGGAATAGATTCAATGAAGTCAAGGTAAATGCATCCTGTTGCGTGCAATAAATATACAAAACTTTATCACTTTTTTAAAAAATTTAATTAAGAAGGCTGGCTGCAGTGGCTCACCTGTAATCCCAGCACTTTGGGAGGCCGAGGTGAGTGGATCACGAGGTCAGGAGTTCAAGACCAGCCTGGCCAATATGGTGAAACCCTGTCTCTACTAAAAATACAAAAATTAGCTGGGCATGGTGGTGGATGCCTGTAATCCCAGCTACTCAGGAGGCTGAGGCAGGAGAATCATTTGAACCCGGGAGGTGAAGGTTGCAGTGAGTCGAGATCGTGCTATTGCACTCCAGTCTGGGCAACAGGGTAAGACTCCATCTCAGAAAAAAACAAAACAAAACAAAACAAAAACTAGCTCTATTTAGGCTATGGGGAAAATAATTAATTAAGAAAAAGAAAACAAATAGCATGGATGCATCTCAAAAGCATTATGCTGAATAGAAAAGCTTTACACACACACACACACACACACACACACACACACACACACACACACAC
>NW_022436975.1:23462076-23594942 GCF_009761245.1 Sapajus apella
CACACACACACACACACACACACACACACACACACACACACACACACTGAGAGGGAGGAACCGGGACATCCCTTGTTAGGAGGTACATGAGAGGAGTGATGTCTTAAACCAAGCACACCAAGCTTAGCTCCTTACACTATGCAAGGTCTTGTGGGAAAAACAAGAGAAATAGAAGCAACTTCTGCCCTTAAAGAAGCTACATCCTGTAAATTACAATCTATAAATAGAGGCAAGGAAAAATAAATGCCGGGACCAAAGCACAAGCAGAGTACAGTAGCACAGCGGAAGATGTGGAAATGAGGTGTGGATGGAGACCTCAGAGGGCTTCACTAAGGAAGCAACATTCATGTTGAAGGGCTGTTGGGAGCTAAAAAAGAAAGGAAGGTGGGGCACCATAATTAAAGATATGAAAGTGACCAGTGTATTCCAGAAGCAGCAAATACTTCACAGAATGCATAAAGGTATTGTGTTAGAGTTCTCCAGAGACAGGACCAAAAGGACATATAAAGACATAGAGTAGACATATGAGAGGCAATTTAGTAGGAGAATTGGCTCATGCTGTTAAGGAGCTGAGAGGTCTCACAGCAGGCTATCTGCAAACTGGAGCCCTTTGGATACTTGTAGCCTGGCTCAGTCCAAATCCAAAAACCCCAGCACCAGGGATCCCTATGGTATAATTCTCTGTCCAAGGCCAAAAGCCTGAGACCCTGGAGGGAGTGGTGGGGGTGCTGGTGTGAGACTTGGGGTCCACAGCCTGAGGAACCTAGAGTTCTGATGTCCAAGGACAGGAGAAGAGAGAGGAAATATCCCAGCTCCAGAAGAGAGAGAGGAAATCGTCTCTCCTCTGCCTGTTTGTTCTTTCAGGCCCCAGTTGACTGGACAGTGCCAACTCACATTGACAGGGGATCTTCCCCACTCAGTCCACCAACTCACATGCCAATCTCCTCTGGAAACACCCTCCTCACAGGCACACCCAGAAGTAATGCCTTACCAGTTCTCTAGATTTTCCTTAATCCAGTCAACTTGACAACTAAAAATAACCATGACAGGTAGAGAGTGGCTTGAGGATAGAGGTTATAGGACTTGAAAGCTATGCTGAGGAATTCCACCATTACTCAATAAAGAATGAGAATTTCTTGAAGAAGAGAATGTCATGATCTGATAGGATACAAATAGGGCATTCAAGCAAACGGGGAGAAACTTGACAGGAAAGAAGTTACCGACCACTTACTTTTCATGCAGTAAAAATTATGCTAGGAGCTTGACATGCCTAATCTTTTTTTTTTTTTTTTTTTTTTTTTGAGACAGAGTTTCACTGTTGTTACCCAGACTGGAGTGCAGTGGCATGATCTCGGCTCACCGCAACCTCCGCCCCCTGGGTTCAAGCAATTCTCCTGCCTCAGCCTCCCGAGTAGCTGGGACTACAGGCACGCGCCACCATGCCCAGCTAATTATTGTATTTTTAGTAGAGACAGGGTTTCACCTTGTTGACCAGGATGGTCTCGATCTCCTGACCTCGTGATCCACCCGCCTCGGCCTCCCAAAGGGCTGGGATTATAGGCATGAGCCACCGTGCCCAGCTGACATGCCTAATCTTATATAATAGTCACAATGGCCACGTGAGTAAGGAAGACACTCCTGTTACCATTTTATAGTATAGAAATTGAAGCTCAGCAACTGAGTTTTGGAAGGAAGAACACTATTTTAATAATTTAGATAAGAAATAATGAGGGTCTGAACTAGGACAGAATAAGGCCCAAGAGAAATGAAAAGAATGAATGGTATTTTAGAGAATTGCATTTTATATGCATTGTGCTCCATTATTTCCATGAGGACATTTTGTATTACAAGTGACCAAAAAAAAAAAAACCCTCACATTTGCTTAAATAATAAAAGGAACTTATTGGCTCAGGAGCTGAAAACTCCAGTGCCAGTAATAATTTCAAGTGTGGTACGTTCAGCCACTCAAACTATGACACCAACGACCCAAATGCAGCTGATCTCACTGCTCTACCACCTTTGGGGTCAGAGTCATCTGCAGTCACCTCGCGGTGACGTTAGCAGCTCTAGGCTCTCCCCTCCTTGCTAAATACAGCTGCCTCAGTTTCAGGATTCCTGTAACACTGTGGCTCTCTAAGAAAAAAATTGATACAAAGGAAAATAATTTTAGAATGCAAAAAGAAATTATATGAAACTACAAATTTTAAAAGTTGACAAGGCTAGCTGCAGTGGCTCACACCTGAATCCCAACACTTTGGGATGCCAAATCAGGCAGATAGCTTGAGCTCAGGAGTTTGAGACTAGCCTGGGCAACATGACAAAACCCCATCTCTATTAAAAATACAAATAATTAGCCGGGCATGGTGGTGCACACCTTTAGTCCCAGCTACTTGGGAGGCTGAGATGGGAGAACCACCTGAGCCTGGGAGGTCAAGGCCGCAGTGAGATGAAATCATGTCTCTGCACTCCAGCCTGGGCAACCAGAGTGAGACCCTGTCTTAAAAAAAAAAAAAAAAAAAGCTGACAAATACCAAAGCATTACAAATTAGCATTGTGCTTTATTAGTAATAGTAGTTAACTTTCTGATACAACCATAGAATATTTTCTTTCTACATTTTTGGCTAAAATATCTTTGAACACTTCTTCATATGATTTTGTAATATTTCCTATGGAGAATATAGGAATTCATTCAATTTTTCCTCTATTGTGGTAGATAAATATTTTTATTATTATTTCCAGTTTATCAAAGAGTTTTACCCCCTAATGTTTTACAACTAGATTTTGGCAGTACTGCTTCTGCCACTTCCTCCAGAGTTTCCCACTTAGGTCGTGCTTTGTATGCCTCAGAAAGTTCAGTCATTTGTGGCCAGTCCTGAAGCAGCTGACCCCAGTCACTCTTCTGCAGCGTTCCATCTCATGACACTTCATTTCCTTTCCTTTCCTTTCCTTTCCTTTCCTATACTGTTGTCAGTAAATTCTTCTTACTACCTATAAGCCAATCACTTTCCATCGTTGGGGCTCTCACACCTTGCCTGGCAGGAAGGCCAAAGTGGGAGGATCCTTGAGCCCAAGAGTTCAAGACCAGCTGGGCAACATAGTGAGGCCCATCTCTACAAAAATGCAGAAAATGAGTCTGGTGTGGTGACATGCACCTGTGGTGCCAGCCTCTTGGAAGGCTGGGACAGGAAGATCACTTGAGCCTGGATGAGCTGTTTTTGTGCCACTGCACTCCAGCCTGGATAACAGAGTGAGACTCAATCTCAAAAAAGTTTAAGACAAAAAAATTGATCATAGCAGGGATAAATGTGGGAAAGGCCACAGCTGGAGTGCAAGAGCGAGGGTGCCAAGGCCCTTGGCTCCCTGAAGCTTCACTGAAAATTACTGACTACCCTTGACAACCATAGAAATTTATTTAACATATATACACAGGAGTTTTCAGAATGAAGACCCAACCCCGCAATGGGGTATAGAAGCTTAGGTACCATCTTGAGGTTACAGAAAGAATAGGCACTCCAAATGTGGCCAAAAGTAGGTTTTAGTGGCAAGATAGGATATAGGAGGGAGAAAGGAAGAGGCTTGACTAGCACAGCTGGCCTTGTTATGTAGATGAAACCTCACAGGTAGCAGCCTTCAGAGAGAATACATGATAAATGTTTCTTTCGCATCTTTAAGGTGTCAAACTCTCAATTCATCTTTCCTAGATCCAGACAAGGGAAGGCCTGGCTGCATTAACAGAGTTTCTCTGCAGAAGCAGATTTCCTCCATAAAAGACAGCTTTGCAGGGTCACTTCAGCCAGTTGGCCCTGTGGCAGCCATCTCAAAATGTGTCAAAGAAATATATTTTGGGAAAAAATATTCTGACTTCCTTCAAGACGTCACCTAAACTCAAGAAATGCAAAGAATGGAGGTGAGGGTGAAGCATCTGGGCTCATCTTCCCTTTTTTTTCCTCGTGATCACAGCCCACCCTACTACTTAACACTGTTTTAGGGTCAGAGAATAAGCCTCACGGGGAATATTTCCAAACTAATTTGAGTGACAGGGAAAGGTTGGGTGGCAGACTCTGTGCCATGCTGGCGTGGACCCTGACTTGGTGCACAATCCCAGTGGCTGCTTCCTCCTTCCCACTGACCTGCCTGCTGGGAATTTTCTGCTTCCGAAGGCACATCCTGTGAACTTTTTAAGGGAGACTTATACCTTCTTTTAAACTTGTTTGAATTTGCCCTGGGCAGTTCACAGATATTGAGACACTGAAAGAAATTTCCCAAACAGCCTAAAAATTCTTCTTTGTGGAAATGGAAAATTTGCTCTCACTGAACAGGTAATCAACAATTGTTCTCCAAAGAGTCATTTCCTCTTTGTAAGCACCAAAGTCCATTTCATTCCTAGTCTTCATAAATGTAACTGTTTTAAAAATGAGCTGCCATCACAATGGCCACTCCACCATTATAGATGAAAGTAGAAAAGTAGGAAATAAGGGACCTAGCAGTAGTGGCATAATTCCGTGGCTCTGAGAAATTGTCTACATTGCCTTTTAGGCTGCAGTTTTGTAGATGGGCCAAGCAAGTCCAGACTCAAAGTATTATTAATAGTTTAACCATCAACAGAAAAATCAGGCTGATTTAAATTTGCTAGGAAAAAAATTGCTTTAACCAGATTAAAGCACACTTTTTATACAGATGAACCAAGATGCAAAAAGTTAAAATGAAAACAGCTGTCATTTTTGCAAAAGATAAAAACAATACAACATAGAGTCATAAACTATAATTACAGAAAAGATCTGGGTCAATTATTATAATCACCCAACAGATTCTTCCTGGCTCCTGCACAAACAAAACGAGTTTATTGAGACCGTGGTAATGAAGTAACGAAAGAGTTTAATTAATGTGAGACTGGTCACATAGAAGCCAGGGTTATTCCCCAAATCAGTCTCCCAGAAGGCTTGTAGATGAGGATTTGTCAAGGATGGTTTGGTGTGGGGACTGGGGAATGGCTGCTGCTGATTGGCTAGTGATGCAATCATAGGGATGCAGAAAACAGTCCTTGTGCACTAAGCCTGTCTTTGGGTGGGGGCTACAGGAGCAGTTGAGTCATGAGTCATGAGTCTGAGTGGAGTCGTTCTGAAAAATGTCTCAAAAGACCAGTCTTAGGTTCTTCAATAGTGATGTTATCTACAGGGGTAATTGGGGAAGTTACAAATCTTGTGACCTCCTGACCAACAGCTGGCTATTGTTTAACTACGCCTGCATCTTAAGCAGAATTCAGGCCCTTCTCATATCCTAAACTTAAAGCCCTTCATTATTTTTACAAAATGTTGGGCAGGACTGTTATCACCCTTGCTTTACAATTAAACTATAAACTAAATTCCTCTCATGGTTAGCTTGGCCTATGCCCAGGAAAGAGCAAGGACAGCTGGTCTGTGAGGCCAGAAGCAGGATGGAGTCAGCCATACTAGATTTCTCTCATGTCATAGTCTTTGCAAAGGCAGTTTCATTATCTAGTCTCCATTAAAAGCAGGTGGTAATGGTTTTTAATCTTTTTTGGGGGGTCAGAACTGTCTTTTGGAATCTAGTAAAAATGTAGCTGTTTAAAAATACAGGTCCGAGAGTTAGATGGCTTGAGTTCATACCTGTCTACCATTTTTGTCTACTTTTGTACCTTGGGCAACTAACTTAACCCTTGAAAATCTCAGTTTTCTTATCTATAAAATGGAAATAAAAACAGTGAGTGTTTAATAAGGTTGTTGTGAGAGCCAAATAAGATAACCCACATATAGAGCTTACAGCAGTGCCTGGCACTTAGAAAGCACTTAATAAGTGCTACCTATGACTAACACTATATGGGCTCCAGTGTCCAAAAACACAGGGACTTCTGGTTTTAGACAGAGCTGGATCCAGTGGCTCAAATAATGCTCTTCTATGTCTGCTGCTTTCTGTGTTGGCTCCATTCTCAGGCAGCCTTTCCCCAACAGGAATGTTCTGTCTGAAACATTAATTAAAAAGTGTATCTCCTTAATATTCCTAGATTTGAGTCTCATTGTCTCTATGTCATGCCCAAACCTCAACAAATTACTGTGCTCAGAGGAATGCACAACTCTGATTGACAAAGCTGGTGTCACTGAGGACTGGGAAGATCGTCCCCACCCAAGCACACACAGGAAAAGACAGAATGGAAGGGTGGTGTTTCCCTGACAAAAATCAGGATGTCATCATTCCCAAGAGAAGACAGAATGGAAGCTGGGCAGGGAAAACAATAGACAACCACCTCTTTCAAGGTTAATAACCTCTGTTTTAATCAAATACCTTTTCAATTGTCAGGGAAATTGGAAAGATTCCATGATGTTTTCCTTTGTCCATTCAATATTTAACAGTTCTAAATGAAAAATTATTCTTTTGCTTAACTACGAAGCTTTAAGAGGAATTAAAACCCTCTTTCTCTAAGACTCTAGAGTCATTTTCAAAAGAAAATTTGTTTTTACCATGTTTTGATTCTGTAGTATTCGGTTTTTGGAATCTTGGTTACTTTGTAAAAATGAGAGGGTTGGCTTGGATCATCTCTAAAGTCCCATACAAACATCTGTGATTTCTAAGAACAACAGCAATGACTCAATGAAAACTTTGGTTGTTAGCATAAATTCCATGTGCTCTAGAAAAGTCTTTCTTTTATCTGAGCAAGTTTTTCAGAGCTTCTCTCTGAAGTGGACTGATTTCAGAGGACATACACTAGATCCATAGTGTCTGGTCCATGTCCTGCCTCAGTTCATTACAGCTGTGTGACTTTGGAAAAGTTGTACAACCTTTCTGAAAATTAGTTTCTTTATCTGCAAAATGAAGGTAATAACAGACCTTACCTCATAGGGCTATGTCAGCATAAATAATTTAATACATGAAAGTGTATGGCCCTGTGTTAATAAAGCGTTAGTGTAACTGCAGGACCAGCCCAAACTGGGCCTACTCTGTGCATAACAGAATGTCAAGTTACCTTGTAGATATAACAGAACCAAAACTTCAAGTCATGGTTGCTCAGTCCTGTGCAATAGAAAAAGCTTTGACTTCTAACCATACCCGGAACCAACAATCCCTCTCCAAGGAAGACAGGGACATGACCAGAACCTGAACATGAGAACCTTTCAGAAGTGAGGGGTCCACTGGCCCAGAAGATCTGAGACTGAAATCTACCTCAACATACCTTACTGCAAATGGTCAAATTTAAAGCCATCCAATTAAACTCTGCAAAGTCCACATTCCTAAATCATTTCCCTTGACTTCTGAGCCCTTAAAATTTGCCCCAAACCCCAAACTGGGAAGACGAAATCAAGCTGCACCTACTGCCTCCTTGCTAGATGGCCTCATAATAAAGCCTTTCTTTTCTCAAAAGCTAGTGCCATATAGTATTGGCTTCCAAGCCCACCAGGCAGTAAGCCCAATTGCTTGGGATGATAACATTAGCTATTACTAAGAAAGCAACATCACCACAAGTGAAGAAACATACTGGGCCCCCAACAGCATGCTGCATTTTTTCATTTAAAATGTCCATCTTTGCTGGGCATGGTGACTCACACCTGTAATCCTAGCATTTTGGAAGGTTAGGCTGGGAGGATTGCTTTAGGCCAAAAGTTCAGGATCAGACTGGGCAACATAGCAAGAATCTGACTCTATTTTTTGTAAATGTAAAAATTAAAAATATCACCTCTATTTTTAAAGATCCTTACCTTTCCAAAAATAAGGATATTATTTTTCTTTGAGCTTTTCAAATATGTATTTGAAAATAATTAGTTAAGTAAATGCTTCAAATGAAGACTCTAGCACTAGTTATATTCAAAGTAGAAAAAAAAAAATACTAACAAAGACCATTCCCTTCAGCCAGTTCTTCAAGTTACCGAACTTGGACTTGACATATCCATTCTGCTATGGCTTCTGGCATAACTGGCTCTAACAGGTCCAGCTACATAATGGAAATCCTGCCATCTGAGATAAAGTTTTCACAGATCCACACTACGGTCAAATAGACAAACCTCTAAGTCCTAGAACCAAACAATATATAGTACATTTTACATTGTAACCCGGAACATACATACATATACAAAACTACATATGTATTTATATCAAGATTCATAAAAATTTGATGATATAATATATAATCTTACTAGGTAAGACTGATATTTCTTCTTCTTTTTTTTTTTTTTGAGACTAAGTCTCACTCTGTCACCCAGGCTGGAGTGCAATGGCACGATCTCAGCTCACTGCAACCTTTGCTTCCTGGGTTCAAGCTATCCTCCTGCCTCAGCCTCCTAAGTAGCTGGAATTACAGGCACACACCACCATGTCCGGCTAATTTTGTACTTTCCATAGAGACAGAGTTTCGCCATGTCATTCAGGCTGGTCTCAAACTCTTGTCCTCAGGTGATCCACCCACCTCGGCCTCCCAAAGTGCTGGGATTACAGGCTTGAGCCACCGTGCTTGGCTAAGACTGATTTTTCTATACTATTTTATTTTGTGTTTTACAAAATTTTAGATACCCACTAAATTTATTTCAAGATCTGCTAATAAGTAGTACCAAGTTTAAAATAGCCTTAGAGACCTCAATTGGTACATTAAGGAACTTAATAAGAAAATAATAAGATAACTAAAAACTAAATAAGTAGTTTTAGTTATTTTAAAATAATTGGGATCTTCTTAGTTTTCCTTTAGCCAGAAACAATTGCATCCTTCTCTGAAGTCTCTAGACTTATTTCCCAAATCAGTCAAATTTATTCCCCAGCCCTGCTGTAAACTCCTTGGAATACAGATATTGCATTTTATGTGTTAACTAAGATACGGGAGAAAGAGCTCTGAATTTAAAGTAGAAGAATCTAGGTTTGAAGTCAATTCTGCCATTTGGAAGCTCAGTGATTTGGGGTAGGTCGCACACCAACATAGAGCCCCAGTTTTCTCATCTGTGAATTCAGGATAATAATAGTCACAAAAACTCAAGTAGAAGTTTCAGTTTCAGGTTCAATGTGTAAAGAGCTTGTAAGTCATTATTCCCATTCTCAAAACAAGAAAAAAGTGAAAGAAACTGAAAATTAGTGACTTGGACCCATCAGGGAACTGAGATCACAGAGCAAACTGCCATCCCCAAATCTGGAAAGATGGCTGAATGTAGACAATCACAGCCAATATCTACTGACCTGGAACAGAAACCACTGGAGTCATAAAGTGGTAGGAACACTTACGTGGAGGCTAAATGGACTAGAATGAGAGTGAGAAACTCCTGTGGGCTCTAGTCTTTGGGGAATCCCCACACTTTCACGGACTTTACCTTCAAGAATTCCAACAGGTTCTCACATTGGAGAGCCAAGAAAGCTCTCCCAATATCTCTAGCAGTGGGAAGGAGATCGTAACCATTTTGAAATACACTGAGAACTCCAGAGCATTCCCCAAAACAAAGGTCAAATCTCTAGCAAAAAGGCTTTACCAGAGCCTTACCCTGTCTACAGAAAAGGCATTTATCCAACTCCACTCCCTCTAGCCTTCCTGTACCTAAGATGGAAGAAAAAAAGCTAAAAAAAAATTTGCGAAGGGTACAACCTATGGAACACAAGACCAGTAAGAGGCTGAGATTAATCATATGATTATAGAATGTTTTCCCTCCCTCACATTTTACCACCGCATTGGCAAGCCTCCAGTGGATTGCTGCTGAAAGAGCTGCAAGGCTCTTTCTACATAAGGAGGACTTCTTAGGGAAGCTCAAAGACAATAAAGACCACAGAAAGAACACTAGAGTAATTAGAAGACTCTGGCTTCTGCAACTTTAGCCAACATTAAACACAGCTCAACTCCTAGCCAAATTAACATTCAACCTCACACTAATGAGGTCTTTTACCTCATTTCATATTAACAAATACCTTGTAGCAGGATCAGCAGCGAGAAACAGAGCTCTCGAACACTGAGTGGGAAGGGAAAGGGTTTTTAATTACAGCCGGGAGCTGAGGAAATGGTATGTCCAAATTCAGCTCATCTAACAAAGGAAGCTTCTGCCTTTATATAGGCTTATACTCTAGATATTACACATGGAAGAATCTTAGGTTTATAGCTTTAGAAATCACATATGAAAGGGTTTTGGTTTACAGCTTCAGGAATCACATATGAAAGGGTTTTGGTTCATAGTTTTAGGACTCACATGTGAAAAGGTTTCTGGTTTGATCTTGTTTTAAGTAAAAATAGTGCCTTCCAGAGAGTTTCCCCAAGACCAAGCCTGCCACCTACAGGAAGGTGAAACAGGAGGCGCCAGTCGGTCAGCCTTTTCTTGTATTGAAATGCAGTGTGATAGTCAAAGGGGAAGTTGATCTGAGATGCCTGGGTTTCCCTCTTCACCCCCTCCACTTTGAGAATCTCACTTTATGTTAGTGAGAGGTCTCACTCTTATTCTCACTTTCCAGATCCTGTGAAGAAACTGATTAATGATTTATATAATATACTTGTGATATTATTTTTCTGGTCTTATTACAGCAGTAAAGGATTTCTTAGCCATTTAGAGGAACAAGGGGGGAAGAAGGGGAATAGTAAATAAACACCCACTATTGGCATTACACTAATGAGGAGGGTTTTTAATCCTGCCAAGGCTGAGGACCAACCCAATCTTTAAACAAGGACTTAGGTTTGAATTTGTGCTATACCTGCACAGGCACGTGTGCCAGTTTGGTTATATTCTTAACTGCATGACCCTGGTCGGTTATGTGCTGGCAGCAGTTGGTTAGTTTGAATTTTCCACAGACTCCCCCTTCAGCTGCTAGCAAATAATCTGGGGCCAGCTGGTTCTGATAAATCGCATTCCTCATTTGAGTTTCTTGTTGGGCTAAAAGGGACAGAGCTTTGCCCATTTCATTAGTGAGTATTTCCAAAACAGCCTGCAACTGAATGATCCAGTTGAGCATGCAAAGAGGGGTCCAGTGTGCCCATGAGCCATCCTCCACTCATGTGGCCGGTCCATAATACTCAATAGTTCTTTCCGGTGGCTACTCATTATCTGTCCAGTCTTCTATTTTTAGGTCTCTTTTCTCCCTAGTGGAGTAGATTGAATAACAGCTCACCTGTCTTAACAAATAATAGGAAGAAAGAAGGCTTAATGATGCCTATGACACAGCTACCTGTCCATCTCACGGATTACATACCTTATATTGAGTACCATTATATAAACAGGTTCCCTTCTGTGTCCCTGTACATTTATAAGAACCGTAGGACAAAAGAATGGCAGTAACTTTTATATCTTACCTGGTGTCCATACTGAGGGCATTCTTTAAAATTAATGTTCCTACTGTACAAGTCCAAATCAAGAAGAACAAATCCCACGATGAATTTCCTCGTGCTTCGGCTGTGCGTGGACCAGCCAGCTTCTGGGATGTGGCCGAAACAAGGCTTGTTGTCCTTTTAAAGGTGATTCTGCAGTTCTTGTCTTGGTCCAAGTCTCAGCTGCTGCTGGTTTTTAAACGGCTGTGGTGGATTTAGGCTGGGATTCCCTCTACCTTCACGGCTCTGGGATTGGTCAGCATCAGGTCTCAGGTCCTTTCCATTGTGGCTTTAGAGGGGCTGTACTCCCATCCTTTATCCACACGTGATTACTTAGTGGGAAAGAGTGAACTGGGGAGAAAAAGGCTTACAGGACATTTGTTATTTATTTAGTATGAAGTATCCTGAGCGATTCTCCCTAGAGCTGGTAACTAACGTCTTAACTCAATCTCTCCCCACTCCCGAGGAGTTCCCAGGAGTGCCTGGAGTAGGGGAGGGGGCATATAATATAAAACTTCATAGGGGAATATCCTGTGTTCCTAAAGGGCGTGCCTCTAATTTTGAATAATACCAAGAGAAGTACCTGCACCCACTTTAATCTTGTTTCCTGACACACTTTCCCTAAGCTGTTTTTGATGGTCTGGTTCATTCTTTCCACTTTTCCAGAACTCTGAGGTCGGCAGGCAGCATGCAATTTCCAGGTGATACCCAAGGCCATTGTTTTCCAGACTAAATCTGCCACAAATGCTGGTCCATTGTCGGATCCAATGCATAGTGGCAGTCCAAACCTAGAGATAAGATCTTGAAGCAGCACATGGGTTACTTTATGGGCCTTTTCAGTCCTAGCCTGGAAGGTCTCTACCCACCCAGAGTATGTGCACACCAGGACTAACAAATATTTATGTCCCCCACAGTTGGGCATTCTAGTAAAGTCTACCTGGAGATCTTCAAATGGAGCTGCTCCATAAGCTTGAATGCCAGGGAAAACAGTTGGGAACCTGCCTCGCACTGTGTTGCCAACATGTAATGCATCACTGTGCCACAGTTTCGGTCAAGGCTGATAAGTGTGAGATGTAAAAGTACCAGCCCAACATCTTTTCAAGTGACTCTTGACCTAAATGAGTGGTATCGTGTACAGCTAGTACAACCGCTGGGCATAGCAGGCCCTGGTATTTGGTCAGCCTAACATTTGATAACCAGTGATGCCCTCCGGTATTCATTGGAGGCACTATTGCGTGGGGTGCCTTGATATTTAAATTCTTCCCAGAGTTGAGGCTAGGATCTTTGATTTCCATTTTTATTCTTTGTTTGTTTTTTTTTTCTAACAGCATGAAAAAGCTGTGTTAAATCGGCTAGCCCCAAAGCCAGGGCTGACAGAAGTTTCAAAGGGTGTCTTGTCTTCTTTCCTCCCCACTTTGTCACTTTGTGTAAGGGTTTGGCCAGTACTGTGAAGTTTGGAAATCCACAATTTACAAAACCCACGGCCCCTAGGAGCTCTCTCACCTGCCTTTTAATCTCAGGTTCTGTCACTTTACAAGCAGCTTGCTCCCTTTCTGCTTCTAGGTTGCATTCCCCCTTCCGGATGGTGAACCTCAGACATTGCATTGGCTTTTTGGCAAATCTGGGCTTTCCTTTTAGGCACTTTATACCCACAGTCCTCCAGGTGCCGAAGTAAGGCATTAGTTTGTGCACCCGACTGCCATGGGGTGTCCTAATAGAAGGTCATCAGCATATGGGGGTAGCATGCAAGCAAGAAGCTTCTAGGGGGTGGTTATGGGCTGATATCTCCCCAAGGATGATGTGAGAGTTTCTGAAGCCCTGGGAAGCTGCGTCCAGGTGTATGGAGTGGTTACACCTGCTTCTGGGTTTCTCCTATTGAAATGCAAATAGTTTCTGACTTTCAAAAGCCAGCCTGATGCTAAAGAAGTATTGTTTAAGTTTAATTAGGGCCAGGCGCAGTGGCTCACGCCTGTAATCCCAGCACTTTGGGAGGCTGAGGCGGGTGGATCACGGGTCAAGAGATCGAGACCATCCTGGTCAACACGGTGAAACCCCGTCTCTACTAAAAATACAAAAAATCAGCTGGGCATGGTGGCGCATGCCTGTAATCCCAGCTACTCGGGAGGCTGAGGCAGGAGAATTGCCTGAACCCAGGAGGCGGAGGTTGCAGTGAGCCGAGATCGCGCCATTGCACTCCAGCCTGGGTAACAAGAGCGAAACTCCGTCTCAAAAAAAAAAAAAAAGTTTAATTAAGTGAACTAGCTATCCTCTGCTGGCAAGAACCTTAACTTCGTGCACAAGGCAGGTGCAAAGTCACGCAAGCCCTGTACTGGCCTGGGTGGAAATATCAGTCTCCAGTCCCAGGCTAGAAAGGTCTTTACCATCTATTCTGAGGGACAATGAGAGCCTGTATGACCCCTGACTGAGGCAGTCTTAGCTGCAGGGTGTCTTTTTTATTATTGAATAGGATGGCCATAGCTCTTAATTTGCACAACAAGTTTTGCTGGAGAAGGGGGCAGGGGCAGTCCATTAAGTACAAGAAAGTCTGTTCTCTTAACACCTTAATAGCTCTAACAACATTGGTTTTATTTCTTTCGATGGGGGGTTACAGGGCTGTCGTCTGGACCATGGGCTCTTTGGGGGCATATGAGTCCGGCCTCCCTCTCTTTTAGTCCAGTGGCCCTTCCATTAGATTGAACAGAGCCCCTTCACTTTCATCTGGATCCTCCTGCTTAGGATCACCCTGTTCTCCAGTTAACGGTGGACATTTGTTCTTCCAATGTCCTATTTTTCGACAAAATGCACACTGATCGCATTTCGGCAAAATGCACACAGGCGCGGGCTGGCAGACTGTGGGGCTTTCCAGGAACCTCCCTTTTTCCACACTCTTGGGGGTGTTCCTCTCTCTCATAGAAGCAGCTATCAAGTGGGCCTTCCGTTGAGCCTGACTTTCCTTTTCCCTACGATCTTTCCCTCTGGCTTACCACCTCGCAGTTTACAAAGACTTGGTTAGCTATTTCCAATAACTGTGAAGTATTCATGCATGCAAATCCTGCCTGTTTCTGCCACTGAATTTGCCCTGACCTTGGGAGTCTGCATTTCTCGGCGGCGAGGAGGATGGTGGTTTCTAGTAGTCTGTCCCTTGGCCACTGAAACAGTTGCTATCTGCTCTCCTAGCCACTTTGGAGGGTTTAAAACTAACTGCAACCACGAGTTTATGTATGGAAATTGACAGAGGTGCTCTAGCTTGCCATATATAACCTCATGCCTTACTTCGGAGATGAGGGACTTGTCTAGGGTCCCCTCTGTGGGCAACTTACCCTAAATGCTGGCCAATCTTCTCTACATAAAGCCCTTAATTTCTCGGGTGTCATAGTTACTTTATAATTCCCACTAAATCCCTTCTTGAAATTTTTCAGCATGGTCTCTAAAGGGGTGGGCCTACTATGGGAGTGACCCATATTAGCACTTCAAAGAAACAATTCCCACAGTTAGGAGAGTGTTAGTTCACTCGAAGCAGTTCCCACCTAGCAAGACCAGTACAGAGCACTCTCCAATTTACATTCACTTCAATCCTTTCACAATGCCCAGAGGCTTCTTCACTCAGCCTTATGTGGCTGTCTTTAATTCTTACAAATTGCTCGATGCATGAGGCCCCTCCTAATGGGCCCGACACCTTTCATGACTGATGAGTCTTGTCGGACACATCTACACACACAGACACACATACAATCGCTCTCCCTCCAATTCAAAACCATAAGCAAAAAGCTTCCAAGGTTACGGGGAGGTGGGGAGAGAGAGAGCTACGTTCAAAAGTGCCGAATCTGACACCCGTGGGTGATCAGACCACGCTTCCACCCAAAATGCAGTGGGCTACTTTTCCAGGTTCAAGCTTACCACATTCAGGGGTCTGGACATCTCAAATACCTGTTCCTTCTTGGTGTTCAGCCACTGGGTGGATCCACACTGCAGAGTCTCCTTGCTCCGCTCTGACAAGGTTTTTCCACTGGACAAATACCTGCCCAGGAGCACTCTCAGGATGCGCCACCCCAATGAGTAGGAGGCCTCCCGCAGGGATGCTCCACAGGGCTAGGCAAACCGCCTGAGAGACTTTTTCCCGCCGTTTGCCAGCCGAAACTCGCTTCCCAGCCAATGCACCAAAAATGTAGTAGGATCGGCCACGAGAAACAGAGCTCTAGAACACTGATTGGGAAAGGAAAGGGTTTTTTATTACAGCCGGGAGCTGAGGAAACGGTATGTCCAAATTCAGCTCATCTAACAAAGGAAGGTTCTGCCTTGATATAGGCTTATACTTTAGATATTACACGTGAAAGAATCTTAGGTTTACAGCTTTAGAAATCACATATGAAAGCGCTTCGGTTTACAGCTTCAGGAATCACATATGAAAGGGTTTTGGTTCATAGTTTTAGGACTCACATGTGAAAAGGTTTTCGGTTTACAGTTTCAGGAATCACATATGAAAGGGCTCTGGTTTACAGTTTTAGGACTCACATGTGAAAAGGTTTCTGGTTTGATCTTGTTTTAAGTAAAAATAGTGCCTTCCAGAGAGTTTCCCCAAGGCCAAGCCTGCCACCTACAAGAAGGTGAAACAGGAGGTGCCAGTCGGTCAGCCTTTTCTTGTATTGAAATGCAGTGTGATAGTCAAAGGGGAAGTTGATCTGAGATGCCTGGGTCTCCCTCTTCAACCTCATGCCCTAATTTCAGGGAAAAAAAAATTTTAAGGCATGCTAAAAAGCAAGAAAAAGTACAGTGTAAAGAGATAAAGCATGATGAGAACCAGCATCAGATATGACACAGTTTTTGTAATTACCAGACAGAAAATTTTAAATAACTATAATTAATACATTAAGAGCTCTACTGGAAAAAGTAGACAACATGTAAAAACAAATGGGTAATGTAAGCAGAGAAATAGAAAATCTAAAAAAGATTAAGAAATGCTAGGAATCAAAAACACTGTAAGAGAAATGTAGAATACTTGTGATGGGCTCATTGGTAGACAGTACTTGGAATACCAGGACAAAAGAGAACAAAGCAGAAGAGATCTTTGAAGTAACAATGGCTGATAATTTTCCAAAATTAATGGCAGACACCAAACCACAGATCCAGGAATCTCAGCAAACACCAAGCAGGAGGATCTCCTGAGCCCAGGAGGCCGAGGCTGCAGTGAGCCAGGATCCTGCCACTGCACTCCATCCTGGGTGACAGAGCAAGACCCTAACTCAAAAAAAAAAAAATTACAATAGACTTTTTGTCACAAGCCACGCAAGAAGTGAGAAGAGAATGAAGTGAAATATTTAAAGTGCTGAAAGAAAAAGTCAACTAGGGTGATTGGTTTCATAGGTATATACATTTGACAAAACCCTTGGAAGTGTACCTTAAGATTTGTGCATTTTATTTTATGTAAATTTTAATGCTTTTATAAAGACTGGGTTTTCTTTTTTAATATACTAAAGTCAGTTATCAAAGAAGGACCTGGGGCTTTTTTAAAAATGAGTAGGTCTGGGAAGTGCTCACACCTGTAATCCCGACAATTCCAGAGGCCAAGGCAGGCAGATCACTTGAGGCCAGGAGTTTGAGACCAGCCTGGCCAACATGGCAAAACCTGTCTCTACTGAAAAATATACAAAAATTAGCTGGGTGTGGTGGTGCATGCTGGTAATCCCAGCTACTCAGGTGGCTGAGGCACAAGAATCCCTTGAACCCAGGAGGCGGAGGTTGCAGTGGGCCAAGATCATACCACTACACTCCAGCCTGGATGACAGAGCAAGACTCTGTCTCAAAAACTAAAAATAAAAATGAGTAAAGCAGCCAGGCATGGTGGTACGTGCCTGTAGTTCAAGTTACTCAGGAGGCTGAGGTGGGAGGAGCACTTTAGTCTAGGAGTTCTGGGCTGTAGTGCACAATACCGATGGGGTGTCTGCACTAAGTTCTGCATCAATGTGGTGACCTCCCAGGAGTGGAGAACCACCAGGTTGCCTAAGGAGGGGTGAACCAGCCCAGGTCGGAAATGGAGCAGGTCAAAACTCCCATGCTGATTGGTAGTGGTATCCCGCCTGTGAATAGCCACTGCACTCCAGCCTGTGCAACATAGCAAGACCCTGTCTCTTAAAAATAAATACATAAATAAATAACTACAAGAAAAATAAGTAAAGCGTCTGGGTGTAGTGGATCAAGCCTATAATCCCACCAGTTTGGGAGGCTGAGAGGGGAGGATCCCTTGAGCCTAGGAGTTCAAAGCTGCAGTGAGCCATGAGGGTGACATTGCACTCCAGCCTGGATGACAGAGGGAGACCTTGTCTCAAAAAATAAAAAATAAAAATAAAAGATGAGTAAAGCATAGTCCTCATTCCTCATAACTTAAAACCCATTAGAGATAGTCACGGGGTGGGGAGGAATGATTAGTATAGGATGGTGAGTGGCCTAAGAGAAATAGAAACAAGGTATTAGGGGGACAAAAGGATATGCCTCTGACATTCCTGCAAGGCCAGGGAAGGTCGTTAGAGTAAGTGACATTGGGGCTAAGGCCTAGAGAATAAGTGGGAGATAACAAGTGTCTTTTACTGTCTGTCATATTGTTGTCTCCAGTTACCATTATATAAACCCATGCAACACCTGAGGTGCACCACTTCCTGAAAGGCCAGCCTGCTGGCCCCAGGAGACCACTGCTGTGTGGAGAGTCCTGGAAATCTCCCGCTGGCTCAGGGTGAGGGAAGACAACCAGGCTGAGTGTGGCTTTGGAACTGATTACTTTGCATCCTTGGGAATTTGTCATTTCTTTCACTTTAAATTAGAGACTATAACAAATGTCCAAAATGTAGTCCAATTTCAATTTGTAATGTTTTACTGTGATTCTTTTCCAAAAAGAACAAATTATATGCAGAAAAATTCAGGTGTCAGAAAGACTCAAATGTTTCACTTTGTTGGAGTTTTGTGCCCACTCATAAAGTATGTCACATAGTTGTTGCCATCGCTGTTTTCTAAAGGTCTGGTGAGTGCTGACTAAAATTGGGAAAATCAAAAATAAAGTCAACCGGCCAGGTACGGTGGCTCATGCCTATAATCCCTACACTTCGGGAGGCCAAGGTGGGTGGTTCACCTGAGGTCAGGAGTTCGAGACTAGCCTGGCCAACATGGCAAAACCCTATCTCTACTAAAAATACAAAAATTAGCCAGGCATGGTGGCGGGTGCTTGTAATCCCAGCTACTTGGGAGGCTGAGGTAGGAGAATCACTTGAACTTGAGAGGCAGAGGTTGCAGTAAGCTGAGATTGCACAACTGCACTCAAGCCCAGGTGAAAAAGAAAAACTCTGTCTCAAAAAAAAAAAAAAACAATTAAAGAAAAAAGTCAACCATTTGAAAACAGCTTTCTTCTGGGGATTGTTTCTCACTTCTTCCTCCTCTCTGCACTTCCTCTCCCATTCGCCTCCCTCTGTTCAGCGGCCCTGTCCTTGCAGCCCTTGCAGCCCAAGCAGGATTCATTTTCTGTGAAATTAGTGCTACTTTAGCTTCAGGGCACCTTACTGCAAGGGCCTATTCCAAATCTCCGAAGGGACAACAGCTCAGACTTTGCAAAATCTGGATCTGCCCTGGACCTATTTTGTGTGACATGAATATTTTTTTTTTTGAGACAGATTCTCACTCTGTCACCCAGACTGGAGTGCAATGGTGCATCACAGCTCACTGCACCTTGACCTCCCAGGCTCAAGTGATTCTCCCACCTCAGCCTCTTGAGTAGCAGGGACCACAGGCCCATACCACCAGGCCTGGCTGACTATTTATTTTGTTATAGATACTGGGTCTCCCTATGTTGCCCAGGATGGTCTCAAACTCTTGGACTCAAGTGATCCTCTCGCCTCACTCTCCCAAAGTGCTAGGATTACAGGCACGCACCACTGCACCACGCTGACTTATCTCGTAATGGTGGTTGCTGGGTGTCTTTACAGCCACACTCCATAGTAACTCCCAGGCTTATCCAGAGGGGGACAATGAGGGAGGGGTGGATCCAATCTTTTCTCTCTGGTTACCTTATAAGTAAACCTACAGATCTGGTGAACCTACTACTCCTTGGCTCTTAATAAACCTTAATAATCTTTGAACACAAAATTTTACATTTGAAGCCTAATGAAACTGATAACACCACTACTTTTCATCTTGTGTGTTAATGAGGACACACAGAGGAACTACAAGTAATGACCCTCATTAAAGGAAGAACAAAACTAGCATTTATGGATTCTAATTAAATTTTGGCCTCCAATCTGATGTTTTTGCTTTTCACTAAAAATAGTGAACTTTTACATTAGAGAGGAAAAAATAAAATACCCAAATAATCAAAAGGAAATTGATGCAAGAGTAGCAACATGTTATGTTTCACAGTTTCTGATTCTTCATGGCCTATCCAGAGTTCCAGGAGACTTCAGAAACCTAGGTTCACAAGTAACACAGAATAAGATCAATAGTAAATGTGGGCGGGGTGTGGTGGCTCATGCCTGTAATCCCAGAACTCTGGGAGGCCAAGGTGGGTGGATCACTTGGGGTCAGGGGTTCAAGACCAGCCTGGCCAATATGGTGAAACCCCAATGTGATGAAACCCCATCTCTACTAAAAATACAAAAATTAGCAAGGCATGGTGGCATGTGCCTGTGATCCCTGCTACTTGGGTGGCTGAGGCGTGAGAATCACTTGAACCTGGGAGGTGGAGGTTACAGTGAGCCAAGATCGCACTATTGCACTCTAGCCTGGACGACAGAGTGAGACTCTGTTTTTTGAGTCTCAAAAAAAAAAAAAAAAAAAAAAGTAAATGTGAATGTGCTATGGAAAAGGTAAGCATTTCTTTAAAATATCAGTAGTTGTGTATTATTATTGTTCTTGTTAGTTTCATAATAAACACTAGCCCTTGGGACTAGAGTCTATATGAATCACAAAATATTAAATACATAAAACTGAAAACTCTTAGCACTTTCAGTTTTGCCAGGGTCATGAATATCAGAAGTTGTTCATAAAAATCAAAAGCAAACCTACTTCCTTGTGGCATGAATGGTTAAAACAACCAAAAAGATACTGTCTCCCAGTAGCATTTCACCTGAACCCTGTATAGCACACTCACACAAAAATAAGGCTTAAGGCTTTATTTTTCTCCAAAATACTCTGAAAAATGCCTACAACTGCTTAGTTACTACTGAGGGAAGATGTCTCCTTCTATTTTGGTGGCCCTGCAGCTTTCTCTCCCTAATTAGAGCCTCCATATTGTCTGGCCATCTGCTTCTGGGCTTTGCCCAAGCTGTGGTGATGAAGGGGTATTTCATGATCTCATCCATTTGGTGGGAGGATAAATTCCATATTAGTCTGGTCAGGACAAAATGCCTTTGGAGAAAACACATAGACCCCATCTGGTGCTTCCTATGTAAGAGCTAAACATTCCCCCTGGCTACAGAGGTTCAGGTTTTCCTATTTGACTATCTCACAGCCGCCTAGCATGAAGATACCATAGGAAGAACATAATCTCTCTACTTTTTCAACCTCTGTCTCCTTCTACTTGATTTGTTACTTGACAGAAGTCTTTGTATTTTCCCCATATCTACCTGCTTTCTCTTAAATTGAGTCATTTTGGCTATTAGGTACAACTCTTGGACAACCACAAACATAGGCTAACACTTTGACCCCAACTTCTCATGTTTTTACATTCAGTCAAACACTCTGGTACACTGTCTGCAAAGAAAATCTTCAGCAGCTCCTCTCAGCCCCAGACATGCACATTCCTCCTCCTATCAAAAGGTGAGGTCTACTTTTCCACCACTGGATCTGGATGGCCTTACGGCTTGCTTTGACTAAAGGGACAGGGAGATAGTGACACTGTGCTGTTCTATGCCTGGGCCTTAGAGGCCTGAGAGTGTCTGCATTTGCTATTTTGGGGCTGCCATGGAAAGAAGTACAGCATATCCTACTCAAGAGAGAGACCATGAAGACAGGTTCTGGAGGAGACATCATGTGGAAAGAGAGGCCACATGAAGGAAACCAAGAACCCCCAGCATATGCATGAGCCCAGCTAATACCATGAGAAGAGAGAGGCCCAGCCACCTCACAGTCTTTTGAGCCATCCTTGTTACAGTGCCGGATGTGACTGAGATCATCTCAGGTCCTCCAGTCCCAGCCAGCACCCTGTCGGGCAGAGGAAAGCTATTCCCATCAAGATGTACCCGAGTTCCTGACCTACAGATTTGTGAGCAATAAAACAGTTACCATAAGCCCCTAAGTTTTGGGGTAGTTTATTAACAGCAGCAGGTAACTGACAGAAATACTGTGATAGACCATTGTAATCATGGCCCCCAAAGCAGGAGGCTGCCCTGTGTCTGCGCTCCCTTGTAATGAGATATTGCCATACCTCCCATTACAGGTCTCACTTCTTGATGGGAGATACAGTAATATCTCATTACAAGGGAATGAATGTGGCAGAAGAAACTGTGCAAGTCCCAGAATCTAGGCCACAGGAGGCCTTGCAGCTTCAGACTTCACACTTTTGGAACTTGAAGACCACCATGATGGAAGAAGCAAGCCAGTCTAAATTAGTGGTGGGTGGAAGGCCACATGGAACAGGGTCAGTGTACCCTGCTGATACGAACTGCATATGCCAGAAATATGAGGTCATCTTGAACACTCTGCCAGTGGATTACTGTGGACACATCAGTAAGACCAGGTAAGACCACCCACATTGTCAACCCATGTAATAATGAGAAATAACTGTTTTTGTTTTAAGCCACTAAGTTTAGGGGTGGCATTCTGCCTAGCAAAGGATAGTAGAAAAAAAAAATCCACACCTATCTGGCTCCTGGCTGGTTTGTCTGGTCCGAACTCCTCAGGCTAACCCATGCCAGTCACAAGCACCATGTAGCCTGACAATCCAAGCACACCTTGTGGCCTGACAATTTACACCACCTCCTAGCTCCGTCTGACTATTGGGAGTACAGAGTAATGGTCAGGCCCACAGGCTCTAGAATTGCACTGGCTAGAGTCAATGAGGGCTCCACCACTGGCAAGTTGAGCAAGCTAAGGCAAGTTTCCCTGTTGGTAAAATAGGGATAATAATGGTAAGGACCTCACTGGGTTGTTGTGAATAGTCAATGTGATAATCTACATAGAATGTACTCAATAAATGTTAGACAGCTCATTTTCCAAAGGCATGAGATAGGTTTTTATGGAAAGTCTTTGCAAGTTTTTAAATGAAGTCATATCCTTCAAAGATATTTTTATAAAATGAAACTGAGAATGAAAAGCCCACATTCTATAGCCCTCCAAACCTTCTTCAGGGAGTTGTCATGGTAGTACTGGAAGAATTATAGAGGAAATGCTATAGGGCATTTTTTACAGAATGGATCTGTAGGAGGGAATACTTCTAAATGATAATTTAAAATATTTTTGGGCAACACTTTAAGCTCCCCTTTAACAAAGAAAATTGCTATTTTCAATTATTTCTTAAATGAGAATTCTTGAAACTTCCTGTCAATATGAAAATAAGCACCTAAATACTAGTTGTTTTTCATTATAATTTTAAAAAATAAAGACAGGGTCTCACTATGTTGCCCAGGCTGGTCTCAAGCTTCTAGGCTCAAGCAATTCTCCTGCATTGGCCTCCCAAAGAGCTGTGATTACGGGTGTGAGTTCACCATGCCTGTCCTTTGTTTTCTATTGATGTTACACACAGAAACATTGATAGATTGAAGAAAGCACACAAAAATGGCACTACTGTTAAATTTCTTAGGATAGAGTAAGAGGTTTTCTTGAGGAGATATGGCAGTAGAAGCAGAGGGGAATTAAGCAGCTCTAAAAATTGAAAAATAATTACTAAGATTGAAAATTTGATTATAAGATATGTCTATGCATCATGAATTTATACACTAAGAATAACAGGGGCAGAATAAAGGTCTATGGTCCAATTTCTTGCATTATAATACACAGAATATCTTTTAATTAGTCAGGGGCTCTCACCTTAGCATTGCTTCATATAATCAAGATATCAACAAAATTGTCAAGATAGTGGATTCAGAGTAAAATATTCTCTTTAATAAGAACAAATAAGGTGAGAATTCTATAGAGCCAGAGACCATACCACAACTCTGAAATATTTTTAAGAATCAGCATTGGAAATACTAAGAAAAGAAATTTGTTCTCCTTAGTAGTCATATTTAGTTTAGGCTTCTATAAAAACAAGACACCATAGGCTGGGTAATTTATAAACAGCAGAAATTTATTTCTCACAGTTCTAGAGGCTGGGAAGTCTAAGATCCAGGTGGTGGCAGATCCAGTTCCTGGTGAAAGCCCTCTTCCCGTGCACATGGACGGCTTCTTGCTCTATCCTCACATGGCAGAGAGAGAGTGCTCTTTCCAGCCTCTTCACATAAGGTCACTAAGCCCATTGTAAGGGCTTCACCTTAAGATCTAATTAGCTCTTAAAGTCCGCATCTCCAAATGCCATCACACTAGGGGTTAGGGTTTCCACATATAAATTTGGGGAGACATCAACATTCAATTCATAGCATTAGTTAAAATGCCACTGTGGCAGATAGCATTTCTTTAAACGGCCACAATCATCCTTCTCATCTCACATGCTCTTTCAGAATCTTGCCATTCTTCTATAAATAGATGGAAGCTATGTCTCTTCCCCTTGAAACTGGGCAGGACTTTGTAACTGCGTCAAACAATAGAGCAACAGTTTTCATCCAGAGGAATTTTACCCTCTAGAGAACATTTGACAATGCCTGGAGACATTTTTTGGTTGTCATAAATGGTGGGGCAGGTGCTACTGCTGCTGAACCTCCTATAATGCATAATGTCTGTAGTGCTAAGGTTGAGCAACCCTGTAATAGAGTGTGGTGGAAGTGACGCTTTATGACTCTCTATGCCCAGGTCATGAAGAGCAATATAACTTCTGCCTGGCATGCAGTTTTGGGAATTGCTCACATTTCAAACCCAGCCACCACATAGTGAAAAACCCAGGCCATAGGGAGAAATCCACATGGAGAAGAACCAAAGCCCTGGCTTTTAGTCCTTGCTGAGGTCCCAGCCAACAAGTAGCAGCAACTCAGCCAGACATGTGAGTGTGCCATCTATAGTTAGATCCTCCTGCCCTCAGTCAAACCATCTAAGCTGATGTTGTATGGAGCAGAGACGAGCCATTCCCTATGAATCCTGTTCAAATTGTAGCTCTGTTCAAATTACCGATTCATGAGAAAAACACGAATTCACTGTTTGGAAATGGTTTGGTACATGACAATAAAAAACTGTCGGCTATATACTCATCTGTCTGTCTACCAATCAAGCATGCATGCATGCATCCATCCATCCAATCTCATGAGTTGAGATTAACAAATGGTATTATGCTGTTGATAAAACATTTCTATAGCTTATTTTCACATGCCTTATTACCTAGTAAAGAGAGACAAGCAGGAGATCAGAGATCTTTGGACAACAATGGGCCCTTCCAGGGAACCCTTCAGTCATGGTGCATTAGTGGTCACCTATAGAGAAATACCTGTGAATCTGGCATGAAGAACATCTATAGTTCTTAAGCCAGTAAAAACAAAAAAAGTGAAAACAAATTGGAATTCTAAGATTGTATAGCAAGAACATAAAAGAGCACAATTATTGATCCTTTCATAACACTTTTGAAATAAATATAAGGTTTGGATACATTCAGCATGGTATGAATATCATTTTTAAAGAATCAATACATATAGTATGCAGCTATAATGCTTTATAGGAAAGTTTTTTCAGTAGAAAATTGTCCCAAGGGCAAATTAGTAAAAGACATTTAGATGATGGTTTTATTTCTATTCAGAATTTCTATATTACGACCTCTCAAAAATTATACCAAGAAATTTTTACCAGGACATTGACACACTAAATAAAATAATGTTGGCAACTGGAATGCTTTAAACATTAGTTAGTATCTTAGAATTTATCAGGATATTTCTAGCCAACATCCTTTCCCTTCATGGTACCATGCTTTGAATTTTATATACCTTTAGAAGTTAATACTTTTTCATTAACAGTTTTATATAGTTAATATTTAAAAATCATAATAGTAAGGTAAAGAATATCATCGTTTTTCTTTCTTCACCTTATCCTTTTTTTTTTTTTTTTTTTTTGTTTGAGACAAAGTCTTGCTGTGCCACTTAGGCTGGTGTGCAGTGGTGTGATCTCAGATCACTGCAACCTCCGTCTCCTAGGTTCAAGAAATTCTCCTGCATCAGCCTCCCCAGTAGCTGGGATTACAGACATGTACCACCACACCTGACTAATTTTTGTATTTTTAGTGCAGATAGGGTTTTGGCCAGGCTGGTCTCGAACTCCTGGACTCATGTGATACACCCACCTTGGCCTCCCAAAGTGCTGGGATTATAGGTATGAGCCACCGGACCTGGATCACATTATTCTTATGTGTCTTATTTTTGCTGTGAGTGCTTTGTGAAATGATATTGGATAGATGGATGAATGGATGGATGGATAGATGGATGGGTGAGTGTGGAATGGTGAATAAACCGACAGATCAGTAGATAGGTAGTTAGGTAGATAGATGATAGGTAGATAGATGAAAAGACAGGCAGATATATAATCCTCTCTGACAGCAGAATTAATTCAACTAAGATTTTAAATCATTCCAGTTTTCTAAGTAAAATTTATCACTGAGAATGTGATAATACAACCCCAAACTCTGCCTGGAAAGAACTGACTGCCTTTTTCTCTGTCCTCATACTGCCCGTTCCAGCTCAGTGTCCTCACTTATCCCTACCAACCAGCCTCAGATCAAGCTAGACAGAGTACTGGCCCCTGACTATTTAGGAACTTTTACAAACATCATTCATGACCTTGTTATAGTTGTCTCTCGGAATCTTGTCCTGCCCTGCCCCCATAGTTCTCTTGGGGTTTCTTCCCTTTGTGCGTGATCATCTGCCTTATTCCTGCAAATCACTTCATTCCTACCTGTTGTTTTGTGCTGACCCTTTCATTGCTTATAATCTTATTGTTGTGTGTGTTCTCCTGCTTTTCTAACTGGTCCTGGGAAAGTCTTCCACAGCCTCCTGAACACACACTTTGGACTCCTTGTCAGAAGCCCAACAACAACCTTGTCCCTCCCAGGTATGTTGGCTCCATAACCATCTTTCTTCTGCTTTCCCCATTCATTGCCACCCACAGAGACTTCAACCTTCTAGTGACCTGGTGCAAGACCTGCAACATAGTTTCTTGCAACCAGAAGAATGTAATAATCTTTCAGAAATCTTCCTGAAATAGTAACACTGACTAATTTTTGAATTGGCTTAATTGATATGTTTAATTCATTTTAGAATGGTGCTTCAACAATCTGTGGTGGAGGCTCAGTTTCTTTTTTTATTTCCAATCTCTGCTGTGCATCACTAGTTTGCAGGTCTTTCTATATGCTCATATGAGATTCACCATAGTGAGTTCAACACCCGAACTTATCTAGACTTTTGCTCAATCAGACAAGTCTACTGACTATATATGCTTTGATGTCTTAGCAATATTTAATGCTATAAGGTTTCTAAACACTCAATTTCAGCTTTGAACTTTGTGGGTCAACAATCAATTGTTCATAGACTGGCAGCAGTTGTAGACCATGCTCTGGGTAGTATTGAACTAGAAAATTCACTTAGCCTGGGCCAGGCACAGTGGCTCATGCCTGTAATCCCAGCACTTTGGGAGGCCGAGGTGGGCAGATCACAAGGTCAGGAGTTCGAGACCAGCCTGGACAGCATGGTAAAATCCCGTCTCTACTAAAAATACAAAATTAGCTGAGCATGGTGGCACGTGTCTGCAGTCCCAGTTACTTGGGAGGCTGAGGCAGAAGAGTCACCTGAACCCAGGAGGCAGAGGTTGCAGTTGAGCCAAGATCATGCCACCGCACTCCAGCCTAAGTGACAGAGCAAGACTCTGTCTCAAAAAAAGAGAGAGAGAGAGAGAGAGAGAGGAAAGAAAGGAAGAAAAGAAAGAAAGAAAGAAAGAGAGAGAGAGAAAGAAAGAAGAAAGAAAGAAAGAAAGAAAGAAAGAAAGAAAGAAAGAAAGAAAGAAAGAAAGAAAGAAAGAAAGAAAGAAAAAAGAAAAGAAAAGAAAGAAGGAAAGAAAGGAAAAGGAAGGAGGGAGGGAGGGAGGGAAGGAAGGAAGGAAGAAAGGAAGGAAGGGAGGGAGGAAGGAAGGAAGGAAGGGAAGGAAGGAAGGGAAGGAAGGAAGAAAGGAAAATTCACTTAGCTTAAATACCTGCTTCCTGAGACTATCACTTAATGAAGATATTAAGTATAGAAAATTTAGAGTCTCTTTCTCAAAACATTTTATTTGTATATGTTTTGTGTTCCAATGAGTCATTCTAAGAGTGAAAAGAATAAGAGTTTGACATCAGTGCACATAGACTCCAAACCTAACTCTATCATTTACTATATACCTGTTTTTGGACAGGTTATTTAACTTTCTGAGCCTCAGTTTCCCTCATTTAGAACATGTGGATGACATATTATAGAGATTGTGTAAGAAGTCACCTGATTATGTTATAAAGCATTTAACACAGTGCCTGCAATGTAGTCATGAACAATAAATTGTGGTTCCTATTGTTTTTAAATTGTTAAATCTACCTTGCTATTAAAATTGTCTTCTAATTCATTTCATTTCATTTTCTTCAAGTAAGACTTTCTTAAAACTGTCTTTTCCTCTCTGGTTAAAAACAAGAGTTATTTAACAACTCTAACCAATGTCTTTAAACTGCAACAAAGTGGTTATCTTAGTAATAGGTATCAACCCAGTAACTCTATATTGGAATTTCTTTCAACATATACTGGAATGTCTTTCCATTATTAAATGGCCTGAAAGCATCTATGAAATCCAAATAGATCTGATTTAAATCTAGAACACATTTTTGTATTGAGACTATCAGGGCTGATCTGTGTCAACCACAGCCTAATGAAAACTAGTGGGAAGCATCAGAGGCCCACACTCCTCATTCTAAGTCTCTTGCAAAGACCTGGAGGTATAGCTGGAATTGGCCTGATATAGTTTGGCTCTGTCCCTACCCAAATGTCATCTTGAATTATAGCTCCTATAATCCCCACATGTCATGGGAGGGACCCAGTGCAAGGTAATGGAATCATGAGGGCTGTTTTCCTATGCTATTCTCATGATAGTGAATAATTCTCGCAAGATCTGATGGTTTAATAAAGGGCAGTTCCCCGGTATCTGCTCTCTTGCCTGCCACCATGTAAGATGTGCCTTTGTTCCTCCTTTGCCCTCTGCCATGATTGTGAGGCCTCCTCAGCCATGTTAAAATTAAACCTCTTTTTCTTTATAAATTACCCAGTCTTAGGTATTATTCACAGTAGTATGAAAATGGACTAATACACAGCCCTAATGATCAAACACACATTTTGCTGGTAAGTCTCTTTTTGTTTTGGGACAAAGAGGCTTTGTCTCAAATTCTTTCTGGATTTGTATCCTTTTATTTGGCTGTAAGAAATCAGGTAGACTGAAAAATATTGATAGTCCAGGTTGATTTGGATGGTTAAGCCAAGCCACTAAAAACTGAAATCACACGATTTAAATCAAAGTGCTTCAAATTAAATCATCTGTTTGTTTTAACTGACTTCTTCAGCTTGCCAAAAATACATTGAAAAGACCTGTATACACATGTAGTTGTTGGGAGAGGTAACTGCCTCTTAAAGACAAAGGTTCTAAGCGCCTTGCATGTTCTTGCTGGTTATGCCAAAAATGCAAGGTCTTGATGGCTCTTTAGCTGGACCATTTCTCAGGGTCGTGTTTGTAACAATCTTGAAGCAATGTCTCCCTGAAGGCAAAGAGAAGCCTTGCTTATCACCCACTATAAAAGCAGTGGTGTCCAGGTACAGGGGCTCATGCCTCTGGTCCCAGCACTTTAGGAGGCTGAGGCAGGAAGATCACAAGGTCAGGAGTTCAGGACCAGTCTGGCCAACACAGTGAAACCCTGTCACTACTAAAAATACAAAAAATTAGCCAGGTGTGGTGATATGCAGGTATAATCCAAGTTACTCAGGAGGCTGAGGCAGGAGAATCACGTGAACCTGGGAGGTGGAGGTTGCAGTGAGCCGAGATTGTGCCATTGCACTCCAGCCTGGGCAGCAACAACAAAAAACAGTGGCTTCCACAAGCTCAGTGTCCCTCCATGTAATAACCCATGGTGTGCAAAGCATCCATCTGGATGCATCTATATCACCCCAGTGGAGGTAAAGGGGAGGGAGGAGCAATGTAATACTATGCTCATTCTTGCTGTAGGGAATAAAGTGTTTTGTTTCTGATCCCGAATCATGCCTTCTGCTAGCATCTATGAAACAGAAACAGGCTAACTTGTAAGGAGTATAAAATCTCAGACCTTCCACAGTGTTTTTTTCTAACACAGTAGTAAGTTAAAATATTGCCCCAAAAAAGCAATGAACAGGATAGAGGAGGTGGAGTATGTTGAAACATGAAAACTAGTTCCACCTATCACTTAACTCTCTAAAAATAAATGTGCTTTGATAAGTTAAAGGGAATTTTCTGGATTCAAGCCTCTGAATTAGCCAAGTGGTGGCAGGGTTCACTCCAACTACATTAGCTTCCCTAATTTCCTGCTATTGTCAAGACATGTGAAAAGAAGGATCTGTGTGACCAAAATAGTCTGTCAATACTGTTGTGTCAAAGCTTTCAAGGCACAGCAAATTTCTTTAAAAAACAGTTTCATACACACACACACACACACACACACACACACACACAGGCCCCACCTAAGTTTTCTTCGTTGCATCAGACACCACAAGAGGTTTTGCTTGGGTAAGCTTTTGACATAAGAGTCCCAATAACAGTAACAAATTGGTATAGTGTAATCATAATTTGATATTTCACAAAATAAAAGCCAGCATTGGCTATTTAAGTTTTCAATTATTAAGATTAAAAACATTGTAAAAATAATATAACTTCTAAGCAACAAAGACTATTCAAAATTCCATCAGTGTTTTTGACCAATATAAGACAAATTTTCCACAAGAGGCTTATGAACTTGTTTCAAAGTAAGAACAGCCACAAAAGTGGGATTGCAGCTATGTCCTACTTTTAAAAAGCAGACATAAAGGCCAGGCATGGTGGCTCATGTCTGTAACCTCAGCACTTTGGGAGGCCAAGGCGATTGGATCACCCAAGGTCAGGAGTTCGAGACCAGCATGCTGACCAACATGGTGAAATGTCGTCTCTACAAAAAATAGAAAATTAGCCAGGCGTGGTGGTGCATGCCTGTAATCCCAGCTACTTGGGAGGCTGAGGCAGGAGAATCACTTGAAACTGGGAGGTGCAGGTTGCGGTGACCCAAGATCTCGCCATTGCACTCCAGCCTGGGCGAAAAGAGTGAAAATCCATCACTAAATAAATAAATAAATAGGCCAGGCACAGTGGTTCACACTTGTAATCCCAGCACTTTGGGAGGCCAAGGCAGGTGGATCACCTGAGGTCAGAGACCAGCCTAAGCAACAAGGAGAAACCCCATCTCTACTAAAAACACAAAATTAGCTGGGCATGGTGGCACACGCCTGTAGTCCCAGCTACACGGGAGGCTGAGGCAGAAGAATCACTTGAACCCGGGAGGCAGAGGTTGCGGTGAGCTGAGGTCACACCATTGCACTCCAGCCTGGGCAACAAGAACAAAACTCTGTCTCAATAAATAAATAAACAAACATACAACCATCTAGATTTACAAAAAAAATAGAGAATGATTATTGGAATCATAAAAACTCTTTGATTTAAAATAGCATTACTTTAAGTCAGTGGTTCTCAACTTGAGACAATTTTCTCCCCCAGGGGACATTTGGCAATATCTGGAGATATTTACGGTTGTCACAGCCAAGGGGATGTGACACTGGCATCTAATGGACAGAGGTCAGGGATGCTGTTAAACAACCTGAAATGCACAGGGCAGCCCCCATAACAAAGAATTATCTAGCCTAAAATGTCAAGAGTTCTAAGGTTGAGAAATCCTAGTTTATATAGAAACTTTCAGAAAAATGTGTTTAAGTACATTTGAAATTAATATATTGAGGCCGGGCATGGTGGCTCACACCTGTAATCTTAGCACTTTGGGAGGCTGCAGCAGGCAGATCACCTGAGGTCAGGAGTTTGAGACCAGCCTGGCCAACATGAAGAAACCCCATCTCTACTAAAAATACAAAAATTAGCCCTGTGTGGTGGTGTGTGCTTGTAATCCCAGCTACCTGGGAGGCTGAGGCAGGAGAATCACTTGAACCTGGGAGGCAGAGGTTGCAGTGAGCTGAGATTGTGCCACTGCACTCCAGCCTGGGCAACAGAGTGAGACTCCATCCAAAAAACAAAGACAGAAAAAGAAATTGGTATGTTGAATAAGCACTAATCATGATGTAATCAAAAACCATCTACTTTTTAAATTTCATTTATTTTAAATGTTACTTATTGTGGAAAATTGTTGACAGATCCCTGACTTTTCTAGTCTTTACACTTAGGTCCTGTGCCCACTTTAATGGACAAACATAGGCCAACTTAGCATATTCAGTCCAAAAGTTTAATCAAAAATCTGAATTTGATTTAATTCCAAATATCTCTTTCCCTAGCTGGATCCTAGTTCAGAATGGAAGCCTGGTGCGGTGGTGGGGGTGGGCTTGTGGGGTAAGGGTGGCAGGCTGTTAGTTGGCATCATTGTCTCTTGGTTCTCTGTTTCTCTGTTCTGTCTCCTCTTAGGTCCTAAGTTTTACCCCTAAAGGACTGGCACACTGGAAGAGAAGAAGGAAAAAGTAACAAAGTTCTTGCTTGAACTCCTACCATTATCAGCTGCTTTCCCACATTCTGGGACTGGCAGAAGTTTACAAAATGGTTCTCTGTCTCCTGTTGCTTTCTTTGGCTCTTCAGAGGTTTTTACTGAACACTTTATTGTATAACAATCATTTGTATGGTCTTTGACCTAGGTTCCTGGCACAGGGCTTCTAAAAACCCTGGAATTTTCTGAGTGATAGAGATGCCTTTGTTATCATAACAAGGTGACCTGTGGTACTCCCTAGGCAGCTTTAAGATGGGGGCTGGTCACCAGAAAGACCAACCATGTAAATAAAAGGTTTGGATTTTGGGCCAGCTGGACCTCCAGGGAGAGGAAAGAGGCTGGAGACTGAGTTCAAAGATGTGGCCACTGATTTAATTATTCATGCCTAGGGGATAAAACACCAATGAAAACTAGATAGACAAGCTCTGTGGAGCGTCCTGCCTGTCGAACACATTGATGTGCTAGGAGGGTAACCTGCCTTGATTCAATGGGGACAGGGCATAGAAGCTCTGCATTCTCCCCTAGACCTCGCTTTATGCATTTCCTTTATGATAAAACTATAACCATGAGTATAGCACTTTCCTGAGTCCTGTGAGTCATTACAGAAAATTGTCAGCTGAGGGGGTCATGAGAACTTTCAAATACATAGCCCATTGGGTAGAAAGTACAGGTAGCCTGGGACCAGTCTTGTTGGAGAGCAACTCTTAAATCTATAGCATCTCTGACACTAACTCCCGGTGGTTAGTATCAGACTTGTATTATAATACACACCAGTTGAGTTTTTACCAAAATATCCTCCAACAATACTTCTGTGCTCCCCTGATAAATTGCAGGTGTTTTTCTACCAAAGTTTGTTCCTAATCACAGCTTCCTGAGCTTCTAAGAATTAACCTTCAGCCTCTTGCTGCTGAAGTGCCTTCACTATTCAAGGCAGCCCTAGTGATCAGAACTCAAGACCACTCCATACTGATTCAGTTGAGTGCTGCCTATATCTGGTCCATAGGGAGCACTCACACCTCCTTTGCACAACAAGCTCAACAAAGCAGTGCCTGTTAGCCATCCCCACCAAAGCAAGAACTCTCTTCTTGCCCTCCATAGTTCACGAACAGGAGTAAACTTCAGTCTACTACTCCTCCAACTATTTGGTCACAAGTTAAGATTCCTGTATGAAAAACTTCACCAGGTCTCTGAAGAAGCTTCATTAGACCTGATGTGAAGGAAATAGAGACTACCTCCCAGACCTTTCCCAAGAAAGAGGTACAGGCTCACAATATAACAGCTCTGTATAAAGAAAGTTTTTTCACAAAATCTCTCCTTTTCCATTCTCTGGACCCTTGTGTAATCTTAAAGTAGGTGAGGGAAATTAGAATAGGTTCTTAGCTATTTCCTTTGAACACCTGAAGACCTATTGGTGATTTGGTCCCTCACTTAAAAATTTCTTATTTATTATTTTTTGGTAGCACCTTACTTGGAATTTTAGCATATGTTATATATTTAATTGAAGGTCACAAACAAAGCTGAAAAACTAGAAGAAAATAGGAATTTAAATAAAAAGTTATAAAATTGTCTTGATAATTGAAAGCCAACTGTCAATTAAGACAAAACAACCCTGAGTTAATTAGTCAGGAGTAAAAACATTTAACTAAATGTGGTTTATAAGTAACTTTTTCTGGGAACCAGTATGTTGTTAGATCTGTTTAAAACATTTAACAATGGACTTTCTACTTGGTCATTTCAAAGTGATCCCTGCTTTGACAATTTCCTATTAAGGTTAGGGAAGCCAAAGTAGAAAAATGGATCTTGAAGTTCACAGCAAGATTGAAAGTTCCCAAAAGCTACACAGCTCACAACTGTAGTTAACATGTAAGACATATCACAAATATTGTACTGTTCTGTGAATATTCATAACATTGTCTTCTATCCCCTATTAGGGAGGTTTATAAGAGTAAATGTTGTTTCTCTGTCACTTACTAGCTTAGTCAAGATATTTAATCTCTCTGAGCTTTAATATTCTCATGTGTAATATGGTAAAAACAAAAATCCTACTCAATGAAACAATTCAGGTTTAAAATGGTGGGTGAACACATTTTTACCCCTTCTCTGTAATGCCACTAAAATAAAAGTAAATAAGTAATTAAATAAAAAGACAGAGCCCTTGCTAAAATAGAGAATAGATGGGGGATGGAAGTAGACAACAGATGTCTACAGAATTATGGAATGTAGATAAATCAGGGGTCATTAACTTAACATATCATGGAAGCATGAAACTGAAGTCAGGGGATTTTTCTTCAGAATGCTAGAAAACCTAAGAAATTAGACAAACCGGTACCTCTGAAAGCAGAAATGCAGTGTGAGGTTCAAAAAGATACAGATAGGCTAGGCCAGGTGGCTCATGCCTATAATCCCAGCACTTTGGGAGGCTAGCTCGAGCCTGGAAATTCAAGATCAGCCTGGACAACATAGCAAGACACCCATCTCTACAACAAAATTAAAAATTAGCCAGGTGTGGTGACATACACCTATAGTCCCAACTACTTGGGAGGCTGAGGTGGGAGGATTGCTTGAACCTGAGAGGTCAAAGCTGTGATGAGCTGTGATTATACCACTATATTGCAGCCTGGGTGACAGAGCAAGACCCTGTCTCAAAAAAAAAAAAGGTGGTGGGGGGGGGTGCAGATAAATTTCAGATGCCTTGCCCACCCAAGTATACAACTAGATACACCACTACATCCTCAAGTACACAGGCCCAGCTGAAGTAGGGTAGGGCACTGTGCTAAAATCAGAGATTTTGTGTGAAAGTCAATATTCTGAATATTGAACCCCTGCTCTTTCCCCCAGTTTGGCTCCTAGACCATGGGCATTCTGGCTGAAATTATAGGGAGGGTTCCTCTCCACAGAAACCATCCAAGTCGAAGAAAAATATAGACCTCTAGATACCAAAAAATGGTAGAGGTTAGCGTTCTAGTGAAATATCTAGGTCTCTCTCAATCACTCTACACCATGGCCCACAATAGACCAGCCCCACCAATAACATATACAACACATACAGCTTCCAACTCACTTCTTAGTGTTCCATTCTCAAATATGGACAAAGGTTGTGAGGTATTTGAGGAAAACATTTAATATTAAAGAAGAAACCAAGACAAATGAGCAAATAACCAAAGAAGTCAAAGGGGAACACTGAAGTAGTCAGGCTAGAGACAAACTATATAACACATACTTTGAGAAAGATAAAAAAAGATCTGACATCTGTGAAACAAGAACATTAAGCAACGTTTCAAAGGAATATTCAGAAGAAAAGAAAGAGCTCTTGGATATTTAAAAAAAAATAGCTATAAGGATTTCAAAAGAAATGTTTAAATTGAGACTATTTCACACAAAATAAAAAGATAAAAAGACAATTTTTCTTTCCTTTTCTTTTTCTTTTTTTTTCTTTTCTTTCTTTTTTTTTTTTTTTTTTTTGAGAGAGGGTGATATGATTTGGCCGTATCCCCATCCAAATTTCATCTTGAATTGTAGTTCCCATAATCCCCACGTGTGGTGGGAGGGACCTGGTGGGAGGTAATTGAAGCATGGGGGCAGTTTCTCCCATGCAATTCTCATGATAGTGAGTCGGTTCTTACAAGATGTGAGGGTCCTATAAGGGGCTTCCCCCTTTGCTTGGCTCTCATTGTTCTCTCTTCTGTGGCCATGTTAAGAAGGACGTGTTTACTTCTCCTTCTGCCATGATTATAAGTTCCCTGAGGCCTCCACAGTCATGCTGAAATGTGAATCAATTAAACTTGTTTCCTTTATAAATTACCCAGTCTTGGGTATGTCTTTATTAGCAGTATGAGAAAAAACTCAGATTGTAAATTGGTACTGGGAGTAGTGTGGTGTTGCTGTAAAGATACCTGAAAATGTGGAAGTGACTTTGGAACTGGGTAACAGGCAGAGGTTGGAACTGTTTATAGGGCCCAGCAGAAGCCAGGAAAATGTGGGAAAGATTGAAACTTCCTAGAGTCTTGGAGGGCTCATAAGACAGGAAAATGTGGAAAACTTTGGAAATTCTCAGAGACTTCTTTGATAGCTTTCACCAAAGTGCTGACAGTAATATGGACAATGAACTCCAGGCTGAGGTGGTCTCAGATGGAGATGAGAGACTTTTTGGGAACTCAAGCAAATGTGACTCTTGCTATGCAAAGAGACTGGCAGCATTTTGCCCCTACCCTAGAGACCTGTGGAACTTTGAACTTGAAAGAGATAATTTAAGGTAGCTGGTAGAAGAAATTTCTAAGCAGCAAACCATTCAAGAGGGAGCAGAACATAAAAATTTAGAAAATTTGCAGCCTGATGATGCCACAGAAAAGAAAAACCCATTTTCTGGGGAGAAATTCAAGCCAGCTGCAGAAATTTGCATAAGTAACAAGGAGTCAAATGCTGATGCCAGTGGGGAAAATGTCTTGAGGACATGTCAGAGACCTTCACTGCAGCCCCTCCCATCACAGGCCCAGAGGCCTATGAGGGAAAAATGGTTTCCTAGGACAGGTCCAGGGCTCTCCTGCTCTGTGCAGCCTGCAAACTTGGTGCCCTGCATCCCAGTCACTGCTGCTCCAGCTCTGGCTAAAAGAGGCCAAAGTACAGTTCAGGCCATTGCTTCAGAGGGTGCAAGCCCCAAGCTTTGCCAGTTTCCACATGGCTGGTCCTACTTGTGGGCAGAAGACAAGAATTGAGTCTGGGAATCTTTGCCTAGATTTCCGAGGATGTATGGAAATGTCTGTATGTCCAGGCAGATGTCTGCTGCAGAGGCAGAGCCCTCAACTAGGAAAGTGCAGAAGGGAAATAGTGGTTGGAGTTCCCAGAGTCCCCATTGGGTCACTGCCTAGTAGAGCTGTGAGAAGAGGTCACCATCCTCCAGACCCCAGAATGGCTACCAATAGCTCGCACTGTGCACCTGGAAAATCTGCAGACACTCAATGCCAACCCATGAAAGCAGCCGGGAGGGGAGCTATATCCTGCAAAACAATAGGGGTAGAGCTGCCCAAGGCCTTGGGAGCCCACCTCTTGCATCAGCATGACTTGGATGTAAGACATGGAGTCAAAGGAGATCATTTTGGAGCATTAAGATTTGATGACTGCCCTATTGGATTTTGCACTTGCATGGGGCCTATAACCCCTTTGTTTTGGCCAATTTCTCCCATTTAGAATGGGTGTATTTTCCAATGCCTGTACCCCCATTGTATCTAGGAAGTAACTAACTTGCTTTTGATTTTACAGGTTCCTAGGCAGAAGGGGCTTGCCTTGTCTCAGATAAGACTCTGGACATGGATTAATCCTAGAATGAACTAAGAATTTTGGGGGACTATTGGAAAGGCATGATTGGGTTTTAAAATGTAAGGGCATGAGATTTGGGAAGGGCTGGGTTGGAATGATATGGTTTGACTGTGTTGCCACCCAAATCTCATCTTGAATTGTGGCTCCCATAATCTCCATGTGTGGTGGACCATTCAATTACCAGTGTGAGGTAACTGAATCATGAGGGCAGTTTCCCCAATACTAATCTTGTGATCTCATGAGATCTTATGGTTTTTATAAGGGGTTCCCATTTGCTTGCCTCTCATTCGTCTCTCTCCTGCTGCCATATTAAGAAAGAAGTGTTTGCTTCCGCTTCCACCATGATTGTAAGTTCCCTGAGGCCTCCCCAGCCATGTAGAACTGTGAGTCAATTAAACCTCTTTCCTTTATTTCTTCATAGCAGTGTGAGAACAGACTAATACACAGGGTCTCACTCTATCATCCAAGCTGGAATGCAGTGGTGTGTTCATTGTAGCCTCAAACTCCTAGGCTCAGGTGATCCTCCCACCTCATTCTCCCAAGTGCTAGGATTACTGGCATGCACCACCACACCCAGCTAATTTTTTTTTTTTTTTAAGAAATGGGGTCTTGCTGTGTTGCCTAGGCTGGTCCTGAGCTCCTGGCCTCAACAGATCCTCCTGCCTTGGCCTCCCAAAGCACTGGGATTATAGGCATGAGCCACTGTGCCCAGTCAAGAGACAATTCTTATGGAAAGAAAGGATTTTAAAAACTGAAATAATTAGTCAGAGAGCTGTTTTATGACTATTAGGCATTCCAGAAAGAGAGAACAGAAAAAAAAATGGAGAGCAAGAAGTTATCAGAAATAACACAATTTATCGACAAATGAGATTGAATAAAGAATATTATTTTTCAGATTAAAAATAACCACCAAGGGTCCACTATAATAAATAAAAATAAAACTACATGAGAGAACAGTATCATGACATTTCAGATGACTGGCAATAAAGAGAAAATTGTAACAGCTCCCAGACAGGAAAAAAAATAGCTTCCAAACAAAGGATTAAAAACTATAAATGCGTCAGATCTCTCTACAATATTCCTGGAAGCTAAAAGACAATGAGCAATATCTTCCAGCAATTTCTAATTGTTCATCCTGTACTCAAACTATCATTTCAATGGGAAGGGAGAATTATTGTATTTTTAGGCAAGAATAGTTACCTTCCATATGGAGAGTCAGACCCTGAAGAAAAAGGCACAGTTGATTGTCTATTTCTGCTTCAATTCTCCTGCAGGCCAAAGCCTGATATCCACCCCCATATCTCTCACCCCCCAGTATCCACAGCCATATGCTTCAGGAGACTCTGAACTCCTCCCCAGCTCCAGCTCCAGAGGTAAATCATGACTGGTCTCTTTCTTTTCTTTCTTTTTTTTTTTTGAGATGGAGTCTCCCTCTTGTTGCCCAGGCTGGAGTGCAATGATGTGATCATGGCTCACTGCAAACTCTGTCTCCCAGGTTCAAGAGAGTCTCCTGCCTCAGCCTCCTAAGTAAAGCTGGGATTACAGGCATGCACCACCACGCCCAGGCGATTTTTTTTTTTTTTTTTTTTTGAGACAGAGTTTCGCTCTTGTTACCCAGGCTGGAGTGCAATGGCACGATCTCAGCTCACCGCAACCTCCGCCTCCTGGGTTGAAGCAATTCTCCTGCCTCAGCCTCCTGAGTAGCTGGGATTACAGGCATGCGCCACCATGCCCAGCTAATTTTTTGTATTTTTAGTAGAGACGGGGTTTCACCATGTTGACTAGGGTGGTAACGATCTCTTGACCTCGTGATCCGCCCACCTCGGCCTCCCAAAGTGCTGGGATTACAGGCGTGAGTCATCGCGCCCAGCCTCTCTCTCTTTTTTTTTTTTAAAGACAGAGCTCACTTTGTTGACCAAGCCAGTCTGGAACTCCTGGCCTCAAGCAATCCTTCCACCTCAGCCTCCCAAAGTGCTAGGACTACAGGTGTGAGCCACCACAACCGGCCCATGATTAGTCTCTAAATCAGCCTTGGTGATCCAATTCCCCTTGAGGTAGAGTTGGCTAAGGCATAAGCATGTGACCCTCTTCTGCTCAATGAGAGGTAGGAGAAGTTGGCTGAGGGTCTCCTGTGAGAATTTCTTTTCAAATTAAAGGTATGTGTCTTAGGTCAGGTTTAACACCAAGATGGGAATTTGTGTGCAAATAATTTAGTATGGAAGTGATCCCAGGTGTGTCAAGAGAGAACACCTGGGAGGAAGCAGGACAGGGAAGGGGGGGAGACCAAGCAAAGGTGACTCTTCCTGATTCCAAAGAACTCTGGAAGTGTACATTTCACCACAGAGCTGTCCCATGAAGGCAAAGGAGCTGGAATTCACACTCCTGCCCTACCAGTCATTGGCCAGGGGCCTTACAGGGGGAAGATAATGCCCAAGTTCAACTTCTCAGCTCTTGCTGGCTAAGAAGCTCCAGTAGCCCAAGGGCAGTTCTAAGAGCTGATTATCAGAAGTAAAAGGGAGGAACAGGCACACAAATAGTTCAAAAGAATAAAAGAAAGAAAAAGATTCAAGGGGTTCTGGGTGGAAGGCCAATATTGTCTTCTATAGCAGTGGTCCCCAACCTTTTGGCACCAGAGACTGGTTTTGTGGAAGACAACTTTTCCATAGACTGGTGTGGTGGGGGATGGTTTTGGGATGATTCAAGCACATTACATTTATTGTGTACTTTATTTCTATTATTATTAAATTGTAATATATAATGAAATAATTATACAACTCAGCGTAATGTAAAACCAGTGGAATCCCTGAGCTCATTTTCCTGCAACTGGATGGTCCCTTCTGGGGGTGACAAGCATTCAGGCATTAGATTCTCCTGAGGAGCACAAAACCTAGATCTTCTGTATGTGAAGTTCACAATAGGTTTCACACTTGTGATGGTTAATATTGAGTGTCAACTTGATTGGATTGAAGGATGCAAAGTATTGCTCCTGGGTATGTGTATGAGGATGTTGCCAAAGGAGATTAACATTTGAGTCAGTGGACTGGGAGAGGCAGACTCACCCTCAATGTGGGTGGGCACCATCTAATCAACTGCCAGCTCAGCTAGAATAAAGCAGACTTGCTGAGTCTTCCGGCCTTCATTTTTCTCCCATGCTGGATGCTTCCTGCCCTCAAATGTTGGACTCCAAGTTCTTCAGCTTTTGGACTCTTGGACTTACACCAGTGATTTGCCAGGGTCTCTCACGCCTTTGGCTGCAGACTGAAGGCTGCATTGTTGGCTTCCTACTTTTGAGGTTTGGAACTCAGACAGGCTCCCTTGCTTCTCAGCTTGCAGATGGCCTACTGTGGGTCTTCATCTTGCGATCATGTGAGCCAATACCCCTTAATAAACTCCCCTTCATATATACATCTATCCTATTAGTTCTGTCCTTCTAGAGAACCCTGGATAACATAGCACTCCTATAAGAATCTAATGCCACACTGATCTGACAGGAGGTGGAGCTCAGGCAGTAATGCGAGTGATGCGGAGTGGTGAATACAGACGAAGCTTTGCACACTCGCCTGTCACTCACCTCCTGCTGTACGGCCCCATTGCTAATAGGCCACAGACCAGTACTAGTCCATGGCCCAGGGATTGGGGACCCCTGTTCTACAGGATGCAAGAGGAATTCTCTCTGACCAACCTTCTTGTACCATGAAGAAAGGCTTTCAAAAAGAAGGTGGGGATGTACGGAGCAGGGTAGACTGGAGAGATGACAAGAAACTGGGTCTTTGATGATGTTGCTGAGCTAGTGATTGACCTACATTGGCAGTGACCCACACCCAGCCTTCTTGTTATGTGATATAATACATTCTCCATGTGATTTGAGCTATCATAAATGAGGTTTTCCACTACTTTCAACCAAAAACGTGCTAAATGATCCAAGGAGAAAGGTAAATTATCTATGATAGAACAGAGAATAGTTGTAAGCAAAAATTAAAGCAGCCCTGATGCAGAGTGAGCACTGAAAGGATCCTTCTGGGAGATGAAGGAGAATACTAGTGGGGATGTGGGGGCCAGTGGGTACCACCTTGGCCTTTTCCACCAAGGCACCCTCTGAAATGGTGGCTCCATGCTCCTTAGCTCCCTCTGATAGACTTAGTTCCAACAGGTGCCATGTTGGTGCTCTGTGGAGAGCAAATAGAGAAAACTTAGATTTTGAAATCAGAAGACATTTTTAAAACCAGGAAAGCAAACGCAATGTGCCACATTCACAAATGTTACTTGTATTTGCACAGTAGCTTTCAAACCAGCTTCAGGGATCTCAAGCGTCCACCCCATTTTGTGTTTAGCCCTTTGACACATGGGGGTTACAAGTGAACTTGTAAGACAGAATTTTATAGATTAAAGAAAAAGAAAGATTAAAAAATCTTTGCATTATACCATGTAGTCTGTTTAATAAAATATTTCATTGCATGGTGACCTCTACTGGCCGAATAAATGCATCACCAGGACTGATGAAATAAGCCAATTTAGTCTGTTTAGCCAAGGAATTGGCTAATATGGAAAGACAATGCTAGCCAAATATGTTATTTAGAATTGTTAAGGCCCAGTTGTACTCTCAATATGTTTATTTTTAAAAAGATTTTGTAAAACGTTTCAAACGTATGAGATATGGAGGATAATATAATAAACACATACCTGCCACCTAAATTTATCAAGTCTTAATATTTTGTCTTCTTTATCCAGAGTTTTAAATTTAATTATTTATTTATTTATTTTAGAGAGAGGGTCTCATTCTGTCACCCAGGCTGGACTGCAGTTGTGTGATCATAACCCACTGTAACCCAGAACTCCTGAGCAATGTCCTGCCTCGGCCTCCCAAGTCAGTAGGACCAATATATTTTTTTTAAAATAAGACAGTTACATACATGTGAAGCCCTTATATCCTGACTTCCTGTAAACAGACCCTTTATCCCCTCTCAAGAGGGCATTGTGGCCAGGCATAGTGGCTCACACCTGTAATCTCAGCACTTTGGGAGGCCAAGGCAACAGGATCACCTGAGGTCGAGAGTTGGAGACCAGCCTGACCAACATAGAGAAACCTCATCTCTACTAAAAATACAAAAATTGGCCAGACGTGGTGGTGCATGCTTGTAATCCCAGCTACTCAGGAGGCTGAGGCAGGAGAATAACTTGAACCTGGGAGGCGGAGGTTGTGGTGAGCCGAGATTGCACTATTGCACTCCAGCCTGGGCAACAAGAGGGAGACTCTATCTCAAAAAAAAAAAAAGAAAGAAAGAGGGCATTGCTTAGCTGGGTGGGGTGGCTCATACCTATAATCCCAGCACTTTGGGAGACTGAGATAGGAAGATGACTTGGGCCCAGGAGTTCAAGACCAACCTGGGAAACATAGTTAGAAATCATCTCTACAAAAAAATAAATAATTACCTAGGCATAGTGGTGTGCATCTATAGTTCCAGTTACTTAGGAGGCTGAGACAGGAGGATTATTGCTTGAGCCCAGGAGGTGGAGGCTACAGTGAGTTATGATCATGCCACTGCACTCCAGCCTGGCAACAGAGCAAGACCCTATCTCAAACAAAACAAAACAAAACAGGCAGCACTGCTTGGTGTTTATCTTTCCCATGAATCTTTTCATATTTCTTCATATGTATTCACACATATGTATTCATACAGAATATAGGATATTGTGTTGCCAGCTTTATGTTTTTATACAAATGGAATAACACACATATAGTTACAAATTTCACAATTTTTTGCTGGCTGAATTGGCCCATTATTGAGATCATGTTCCCCTTCCCCAGGGCAACAAACAAAACCCTGAGATTTAAACTGATGGGGAGGGCTGGGCCTGCTGACTCACACCTATAATCCCAGTCTTTTGGGAATCAGAGCGGGGAGGATTGCTTGAGCCTAGGAGTTCAAGACCAGCCTGGGCAACATGACAAGACCGTGTCTCTTAAAATAAATAAATAATAAACTGATTGATAGGGAAAAAAATGTCCTTTCATAATAGAGGTAGGGGCTGGGTGCAGTGGCTTATGCCTGTAATCCCAACACTTTGGGAGGCCACGGCGGGCGGATCACTTGAGGTCAGTTCAAGACCAGTCTGGTCAACATGGTGAAATACTGTCTGTACTTAAAAAAATACAAAAATAAGCCAGGCATGATGGCAGGTACCTGTAATCCCATCTACTTGGGAGGCTTAGGCAGGAGAATCGCTTGAACCCGAGAGGTGGAGGTTGCAGTGAGCTGAGATCGCTAAGACAGTGCCACTGCACTCGAGCCTATGTGACAGAGTGAGATTCCATCTCAAAAACAAACTAACAAACAAACAAATAATAGAGGTAGGTAAGATAAAGTTGCCAAAAGAGATTCAGTACAAAAATATTTGAAAACCAGGACAATGGAGAAAACTAGCGGTAGCTGATATTATTGAGCACTTATAATATGCCAGATACTTTTCTAAGTGCTTTCTTTAAATAATTGAATCCTCACAGCAACTCTATGCAATAGCTTCTATCATGGCCTCCATTTTACAAAGAAGGAAGCCAAGGCAAAGAGGTTGCTAGCTTGTCTAAGCTCACATATCTGAGTCGTGGGGCCTGCAGTCTGACTTCCTGCTCTGAATGCAATGTGACACATAGATGAAGCCCTGTCAAGAATTCTAAGCACCACAAGAAGCACCCTTATAAACCAATCACTCGCTGCTGCTGATGCACTTGAACTATACCATGCCCCTTCCTTGTGGCTTTCTAAGAACCCCAGCCAGCTCAAGAGAGGGCTGAGAGTGGTCCTGTTGCCTCTTTTCAGAGATTTAACTGGCCAGAACTTGAGCATCCTCTTACATGCAAAACTTCATTGTCCCTTGGCATGAGAAACTATTGATAAGATTTGTTCCTGATTCCAACAACTGTGACCTGAGACAAGTTAAAAATATATTTTTTTGGATCGTTAACCTTCTCTAAAATAAGACAAAATATTATCCTTTTCCTTCTGAAATAATCTTATTGTGATGAGGAATAATTTATCATGCTGTGACATCCTAAGTCACTAAATGGGAGGATCTGGCAGCCCTGCTTCATACACCCAACGCACTTATCTGCAAAAGTTGATATGTATGAGAGCTTGTGGCTTTAAGTCTTTAACAGAAAGAGGAGGCAGATCTCCAGGCCTAAGGAACACATATGAGGAACATGAACTCTGGCTGATGTCTACTCCCCTTGGGAAGGCCTTATTGGGAAAAAAGAGAATAACGTGGGATCTGAATGTCTGATATCAAGTTGTGGATCCCTAACTTACTAACTAGCTTTCTCACTTTCCAACCTCAGGTGACTTAATAACCCTCTCTGTGCTACAAGTCCATCCTCTACAAAATTATAGTTAATAAACTTATAAAATAAAATAGTATCTACCTAATAAACTTGCTATGAAGAGCAAATGAGTTAATACATATGCTGCAATTAGAAAGTTGCTGGCAACTGTTATATATGTAATAAATGTTAAGTATGTGGTATGGTCTGAATTGTGGCATCCCCCTCAAATTCATATGTTGGAACGGAATATCCACTGGGATACTATTAAGAGTAAGGGCCTTTTGGGAACTAATTAAGTCATAAGAACATCACCTTTGTGTATGGAATTAGCGTTCTTATAAAAGAGGTTGGGCTGGGTACAGTGGCTCATGCCTGTAATCCCAGCACTTGGGGAGGCTGAGGAAGGAGGATCACTTGAGCCCAGGAGTTTGTGACCAGCCTGGGCAACATAGCAAGACACTGTTTTACCAAAAACAAACAAACAAACAAACAAAAAAAAAAACAGGGAACTGCCTTGCCTCTTCTGCCAATTAAGAACACAAAAAGAAAGCACCATCTTTGAAAAAGAGAGCAGACTGTTACCAGACACCTCAACAACCACAACGAGTGCCTTGATCTTGGACTTTCCAGACTCCTGAACTCAGCAATACATTTTTGTTGTTTATAAATGGCCCAGTCTGTGGCATTTTGTTATAGCAGCTCAAATAGACTAAAACAATGTGGTTGATATCATTATCATTATCACCATTAATATGTGGCTCAGGGAACTTGGTCTGCCCTTCTATTGAGAAAGGGGCAAAGAAACTGAAGGGCCTGTTTTTTGTGGATAAACAGCAAATCTGAGAGTACTATTGAGTTCTTAATAGCTGAGGTTTTCAAATTCTATGAGCAATTTCACTGATAAGAATGTTTTATACTCTTTGAGTATCAATTTTCTTCTAGCCATGTCTAAGAAAAATGTAACATATATTCATTCAATATCAACTGAATGTCCACCACATGATAAGCAGTTTTCTAACCATGGGGATACAGTAGTGAACAACACAAAGTGCTTTCCTTAGCGTATCTTGTTTTTTAATGAGACTGACAAAGAGAAAACTAAAATACCATCAGTTAGTGAAACATGCTACGTAGAGTACTGCAGATAGAAAATATTTAAATAGGAGTTGCTTGGAGGTTGGCGGCGTGGGGCTGAAGGCTAGCAGACGGAGCGATCATGTCACACAAACAAATCTACTATTCGGACAAATACGATGATGAGGAGTTTGAGTATCAGCATGTTATGCTGCCCAAGGACATAGCCAGGCTGGTCCCTAAAACCCATTTGATGTCTGAATCTGAATGGAGGAATCTTGGCGTTCAGCAGAGTCAGGGTTGGGTCCATGATATGATCCATGAACCAGAACCTCACAACTTACTGTTCCGGCACCACGACCCAAGAAGCTGAAGAAATGAAGCTGGCAAGTCACTTTTCAGCTTCAAGCTTTACACAGCTGTCCTTACTTCCTAACACCTTTCTGATGACATTATTGTGTTGCCTTCTTGTTTCTCACTTTGATATTTAAAAGATGTTCAATACACTGTTTGAATGTGCTGGTAACTGCTTTGCTTCTTAAGTAGAGCCACCACCACCATAGCCCAGCCTGATGAGTGCTCTGTGGACCCACAGCCTCAACTGAGTGTGACCCCAGAAGCCGAGGTGTGCTGTGTATCCAGAACACACTTGGCAGGTGGAGGAGGCATCTGAGATTAAGACCATGGCTGTTACAGGGATTGTGTAAACTTGTTTTTGTTTTTTTCTGTCGGGTGTTGTATGTATGGTGACTTGTGGATTTATGTTTCAGTGTACTGGAAACTTTCCATTTTATTCAAGAAATCTGTTCATGTTATAAACCTTGATTAAAGAGGAAGTTTTTATAATCAAAAAAAAGAAAAGAAAAGATTTAAATAGAGTAGTCAAAGAAGGTATCTCTGAAGAAAGGTGACATTTGAATGAAATGGGTTGGCAGGGAGCAACACAAATATTTGAAAGAACAATCAAGTCAAAGCAAGTCCAATGACTCTGGAACAGGAACAAGCTTAACCTATTTGAGGAACAGCAAGAAAACCAGAATGGCTATAGCAGTGGTGGCAGCAGGCAGAATTTTTAAGAAATATGGTTAGAAACTAGGTAGGGAAAAAACATCATGTAAGGCCTTGTAGTCTTTAATAGTTTGAGTTTTAGTCTAAAAATGATCACAAATCATGGTAGGTTTTGAGGAGACAAATGACAAGTTGTGATTTACATTTTAGAAAGGCCATTCAGATCACTGTGTAAAAAACAGTGGAGTGCAGTGGCTCACAGCTGTAATCCCAGCACTTTGGGAGGCTTAGGTGAATGGATCACCTGAGGTCAAGAATTCGACACCAGCCTGGCCAACATGGTGACACCTCCATCTCTACTAAAAATACAAAAATTAGCCAGGCATGGTGGCAGGTGCCTGTAATCCCAGCTACTCAGGGGGCTGAGGCAGGAGAATTGCTTGAACCCAGGAGGTGGAGGTTGCAGTGAGCCGAGATCATGTCACTGCACTCCAGCCTGGGTGACAGAGTGAGACTCTGGTTCAAAAAGAAAAAAAAAATAGACCATGGCAGGCCAAGAGTGGAAGCAAGGAGAGCCATCCTGAGGCTACTGTTTGGGCCACATGAGACATGAGGGTCACTTGGCTGAGGGTAGAGATGCAGATCATGGGAAATAGTCAGATTATGGATCTTTTTTGAAGGTAAAGCTGACCAAAGCTGCTGAAGGACTAGATATGATGTGTAAGATAAAGAAAGGAATCAAGGATGAAACTTGTGCCGTTGGCCCAATTAATTGGCTAAGTGAATGGAGGTGCCATTGACTGAGACAGGAAAGATGAGATAAGGTCTAGTTTAGGGTTGTCCAATCATTTTGCTTCCCTGGGCTACACTGGAAGAATTGTCTTGAGCCACACATAAAATACACTAACAGTAACAATAGCTGATGAGCTTTAAAAAATAAATCACAAAATAATCTCATAAAGTTTTAACAAAGTTTATGAATTTGTATTGGGCCCCACTCAAAGCAGTCCTGGACTGCGTGCCACCCATGGGCCACGGGTTGAATAAACGTGGTCTAGTTTGATGGGGTATGGGTTATATTTGGACTTTTCAAATTTAGATGAAAAATAATCCAAACAGTGATGGGGTGCTCAGCAGAAATTTTAGAGAGGAAGATTTATCTTTGGGTCTCAATAGGATCCAGATGATATTAAACAGAGTAGATAATATCAACTAGGGAATGAAGTTCAAAGGCTGAGGTCAAGGACACTACAACATTTAGAGTTTAGCAAGAAGAAGAATAACCAGCAAGGAATACTGAGTAGTGTCTAGCAAGGTGTGAAGGATACCAGCAAATGATGGTATGCTATAAGTCAAATAAAGAAAATGCATCCTGGAGGAAGTCATGATCAAATGAGTCAAGTGATCTGAGTCTTCTATAATCTTTAGCTATCACGGAATAAACTTAATAGGTGTCATCTACATAAATGTACCTAGTAGTTTATAGCAGCATTTCTCAAAGTGTGTTTGTTGATATTGAAGGAAATGTAAATATTTACTGCAAAATATATTTCTTTGACATATTTTGAAATGGCTGCCACCTGGCCAGCAAATGGAAGCAGCCTTGCAAAGCTGTCTTTTGTGGGGAAAATATGCATTTGTAGAGAATTTCCATTAATGCATCTATGTCCTCACCCCTTTCTATGCCTTTCTTGAATGCATGAAAGGTTGAGAGTCTGACCACTTTAAAAGTCTGAAAAGAAACATTTACCATCTATTCTCTCCAAGGGAGGCTTTGTCTACATTACAAGGCCACCTTTGCTAGCCAAACTTCTTACTTTCTCTCACATCATCTGTTGATTTATCAACATAACCTGTTTCTGGCCACCCTCTGAGTCTGTATTATTGACTGTGGCTCAGGATGTTGGGTCTTCACTCTTAAGGCTCCTGTGTACACACATTAAATAAATTTGCATGCCTTTTCTTCTGTTAATCAATCTGCCTTATGTCAATGATTTTTTAGTGAAGCTCTAGGTGGTCAAGAACCTATGGTTCCCCGAGTACAATAATTACATAGGATGTTCTGCAAAAAAGGAGTGCAATGATCAATAATGGGATATGTTTTTCAGAAATTCATGATCCACATTAGTATATTTAAAGCTCTGAGCAGTCCATAAAAAAGAAAACTTCCACCTTTTAAAAACAGGAATTTCCCAAATTATTTTTTTCCTAAAAATCAAATTGAGGATAACCTACAGAGCGAGCCTGCACCACCGCAGTGCCTGTATTCTGTCAGAGGCAGGCTACACACGGATCCTGTAATGCATGAAATAACTTTTAAAAAATCTCAAGGGGTTACAAAGATCATTTAAATATGTTAAAAGCTCTAAATGATTAGAACTGCCTAAAATAATGTTTCCCTTCCCAAAACCCACTTTGTTTTAAACTCAAAACATTCCTTCAGTCCTTGTGCATAACTTTATTGATTCTGAAAAGGGAGAAAGTCCTCATAAGGAGGAATGTGCTTCTTCATCATTATTATGTATTATGTCCACTACCTCAAAATGGAGTGGTTCATTTTATTTGTATGGTTTGGTAGCTAGCGACCCTGGTTCTATATTGGAATCACCTACAGATACTTTGAGTAACCCATGTGCTTGAGCCTTCCCCTTAGAAATTCTGATTTAATAATACAAAATCTAACTCAGCCAACTGAGAATATGTGACATGCGACAGAGGTTGAGAACTATTTGTGAGGATAACAAAACTAGCGTTTTAGGCCCTGTAAAATTTACTTTTAAAAATCAGTTCAGGCCAGGTGCAGTGGCTCATACCTGTAATCCCAGCATGTTGAGAGGCCGAGGCAGGTGGATCACAGGTCAGGAGTTCAAGACCAGCCTAGCCAAGATGGTGAAACCCCGTCTCTACTAAAAACTACAAAAAAAATTAGCTAGGCACAGTGGAATGCACCTGTAATCCCAGCTACTCAGGAAGCTAAAGCAGAAGAGTTGCTTGAACCCAGGAGGTGGAGGTTGCAGTGAGTCAAGATCGTGCCACTACACTCCAGGCTGGGTGACGGAGCGGGACTGTCTCAAAAAAAAAATCAGCCGGGCGCGGTGGCTCAAGCCTGTAATCCCAGCACTTTGGGAGGCCGAGGCGGGTGGATCCCGAGGTCAAGAGATCGAGACCGTCCTGGTCAACATGGTGAAACCCCGTCTCTACTAAAACTACGAAAAATTAGCTGGGCATGGTGGTGCATGCCTGTAATCCCAGCTACTCAGGAGGCTGAGGCAGGAGAATTGCCTGAACCCAGGAGGCGGAGGTTGCGGTGAGCCGAGATCGCGCCATTGCACTCCAGCCTGGGTAACAAGAGTGAAACTCCGTCTCAAAAAAAAAAAAAAAAAAAAAAAAATCAGTTCATACCCACATTTCTCCCCTCTGCATCTCTGTTCAGACCTTTTTAATTAAATCTCACTGGCTTAGGCACTCTCCCTGTGAAACCGCCTTTGCAAAATTCATAACTGAGTAAGTACAGTGAAAGAAGTCTGACCTAACTGATACCACCTTATTTCTAACATCCAAGCTGTCCTTGTCTATTCCTAGGTGTAGGCCAAACTAACTTTGGGAGGAACTTAGTTTATAGTCTAGCTTTAAAACAAAGAATATAACAGCCCTTTCCCCAAACAAACCCCCTTCCTGCCTGGGGACTAAACTACCTTTGCAGGACTAACAAATTAGCTACAAGACACGTTATGGTTTAGCCGTCATGCAACTGGAAGCTGCGAGATTCTAAACCTCCCCCAATGACTTCTGGGAATAAAATCACTATTGTAAAACCTAAGATCAGTGTTTAAGATATTTTGCAGACCCTGCACTCGATGGATCAGCTGGCACCACCCAGATCAATAATCAGGCTCATCTAACCTTGTGACCCCCACCCAAGAAGTGACTCAGTGCAAGAAGGCAGCTTCGACTCCCTACGATTTCATCTCTGACCCCACCAATTATCACTCCTGATTCACTAGTCCCCTACCCACCAAATTATCCTTAAAAAACACCAATCCCGGCCAGGCGTGGTGGCTCATGCCTGTAATCCTAGCACTTCGGGAGGCCGAGATGGGTGGATCGCCTGAGGTCAGGAGTTCAAGACCAGCCTGGCCATCATGGTGAAACCCCATCTTAAAACACACACACACACACACACACACACACACACCAATCCCCAAGTTTTCAGGGAGATGGGTTTGAGTAATAATAAAACTCTGGTCTCCCACACAGCCAGTTCTGCATGAATTACTCTTTCACAATTGCAATTCCCATGTCTTGATAAATCAGCCTGCCTAGGCAGCAGGTAAGGTGAACCCACTGGGTGATTGCACCTCCACCAAACTCCTGTTAGGGATACTGTTAGCATTACTCATTAGTCTGATGTTTATGTACAATGTGTGTGTGTGTTGCTTATCTTCCCAACCAGTCTATAATTCTTTATGGAGAGGAGCAATATCTTTATGTTTACCATGCATCATTCTAGCACAGTACATTTCACATAATAGGTACTCAATAAAGGATGTTTCAAAAGTACATATGTAGTTTGGATATTGATGAGACATTTATAAATGCAAAAATAAAGCAATTATAATTCATAATGAGACACATTAGTTTATATTAGCAATGGGATAGACTAAAATACAGGTTAAAACACAATACTTTAATATGGTAGACATAAGAATTTAGGAAATTTACAGATTTCAAAGTGTTGTTTAGGAAATTGTCCAAATCAAAACAGTCTTGGGAAATGCAACAGCATGGGGAATGTCATCTAGGCTTTATGGGAATCTTTCCACAGTATCTCTGCCTATTGGCATCCAGAATCATAAACGTATACTTACCCGGCAGGGGAGATACCATGATCACAGGATCATCAATGATTCTAGTGGTGAGAAATCAGTACCTGGCAATAGAAATCAGCACTTTATTGTGGGAAAGCCTGAATGGTTAGGAACCATGTGGGATATGAAGTCATATCTGCCACCCGAAACCTTCAATCTTTGGTTTCAGGTTGTGCATTTAGGATCATCACAAAACAGATTGAATCTCTCCCCTCATAGATATCCCATTAAATGACTATAAAGTCAACTATACTTATGAGTCTTACTCCATGAACTCAGTTGTACAAGAAGTATAATTTTACTCAAGGGATGACTTTTAAATCACAGAAATTATACAGGATTCTCTCTCCTAACCCACTCCAGCCCAAAAGCACCACCTTCCAATACCATCCCATTGGGGGTTAGGGTTTCAGCATGTAAATTTAGGGAGAAAATAAATATACAGTCTATAATACTAGGTTCATAATGTGCCTTAACCCTTATTCCCTTAGCTGGTATCCCCATTTCACTTTATTATCTTAAAACAGAACTTACTTCCCATGGAACCATCAGAGCCTGAAGCAGAGATCTCTTCTGATGCATCATCCTTTTTCCTGGCAGCAAAAATACTCTTCCTGCTAATACTAATTGAGCACTTACTATTTACCTGGCTTTGTTTTTCTCTTTCTTTCTTTTTTTTTTTTTAAAGACGGGGATTCACCATGTTGGTCAGGCTGGTCTTGAACCACTATGCCTGGCCTTTTTCTCTTTCTTTCTTTCTTTTTTTTTTGAGATAACATATCACTATGTTGCCCAGGCTGGCCTCAAACTCCTGGGCTCCAATGATCCTCCCACCTTGGCCTCCCAAAGTGCTGGAATTACAAAGTGAGCCACTGTGCCTGGCTAAGGCTTTGTTTTAAACTCTTTACATTTATCAAGCCCTATAATGTTCCCAAAAAAGCTTATCGTGCAGGGAGATGGATTTGAGTAATAATAAAATTATTATATTATTATTATTATCACAATATACAGACAAGAAAACTGAGACATAATTTACCCAAGGTCACAATGCCAGCGAGTAACTGGTAGGAAACATTCCAACCTAAGCATTTTTAATACTAGAATACAGTGCCTTAGTTACTCAACATTTAAACTGTACTACCTTAAAGACAATAACAATAAGTGTGTGAAAAGGTAGAAAGGATTTGATGGCGTTGGATGCATTATAAACAAAAGGGCTTTTTTTTCTTTTCTTTCTTTTCTTTTTTTTTAAAGATGGTGTTTCACCGTGATGGCCAGGCTGGTCTTGAACTCCTGACCTCAGATGACCCACCCACCTCGGCCTCCCAAAGTGCTAGGATTACAGGCATGAGCCACCGCGCCTGGCCATACAAGGGCTTTTTATTTTTTTTTTATTTTTTATTTTTATTTTTTTGAGTCGGAGTTTCGCTCTTGTTACCCAGGCTGGAGCGCAATGGCACGATCTCGGCTCACCGCAACCTCCGCCTCCTGGGTTCAGGCAATTCTCCTGCCTCAGCCTCCTGAGTAGCTGGGATTACAAGCACGCGCCACCATGCCCAGCTAATTTTTTTGTATTTTTAGTAGAGACGGGGTTTCACCATGTTGACCAGGATGGCTCGATCTCTTGACCTCATGATCCACCCGCCTCGGCCTCCCAAAGTGCTGGGATTACAGGCTTGAGCCACCGCGCCCGGCCCCATACAAGGGTTTTTAAAGTAAACTTGTTATTCAATTATGACACATATACTGAAAAGCCCATAAACAATGTTCAGTGAATTTTCATAAAGTGAACACACTGATGTAACCATTACCCACATCAAGGAACAGAAAACGGAGCCTGGCCAGATGCGGTGGCTCAGGCTTGTAATCCCAGCACTTTGGGAGGCCGAGGCGGGCAGATTACAAGGTCAGGAGTTTGAGACCAGCCTGACCAACATGTGAAACCCTGTCTCTACTAAAAATACAAAAATTAGCTGGGTGTGGTGGCACACACCTGTAATCCCAGCTACTCAGGAGGCTGAGGCAGGTGAATCACTTGAACCCGGGAGGTGGAGGTTGCAGTGAGCCAAGAACATGCCACTGCACTCCAGCCTAGGTGACAGAGTCAGACTCCACCTCAAAAAAAACAAAAAACAAAAAAAAAAAAAATTGGGAGGCCGATGCGGGTGGATCACGAGGTCAAGAGATCGAGACCATCCTGGTCAACATGGTGAAACCCCGTCTCTACTAAAAATACAAAAAATTAGCTGGGCATGGTGGTGTGTGCCTGTAATCCCAGCTACTCAGGAGGTTGAGGCAGGAGAATTGCCTGAACCCAGGAGGCGGAGGTTGCGGTGAGCCGAGATCGCGCCATTGCACTCCAGCCTGGGTAACAAGAGCGAAACTCCGTCTCAAAAAACAAACAAAAACGGAGCCGGGCGTGGTGGGTCAGGCCTGGAAACCCAGCACTTTGGCAGGAGGATCACTGGAGGCCAGGAGTTGGACAGCAGCCTGATCAACAGAGGGAAATCTGGCTCAAAGGAAAAAACAAACAAAAAACAAACAACTAACCAGACCACTCATCCCCACTTAGACTCTCCTTTTGTGCTAAGTTTCAAAATTCACTTATTATTTTCTGCAAACTGCATTCTATAGTCGATCTCAAACCTTGATTGAGATACATTTTCACAGCAGTATACTCTTTCTAGAGCAGTGATCTCAAAATGTGGTGTCCTGCCAAGTAGCGTTAGACTTTCAAGTTCAAGGACCCCCAAGCTAGACTAACAGAATAGGAATTCCGGGACTGAAGCCCGGCAATTTGTGTTTTAGCAAGCCCCCAGGCTGATTCTGACGTATCCTGAGGTTGGAGAAGCACGGATGTTAAGTCAGTTGGAATAGTTCTGTTTCGTGATCATGTAGTAACCGTTAGATGAATGCTAGGGTTTAAAAGTGTTATACTTGACTAGTAGTGACAAGTTCTCACTACCTACCTCTTTCTGAAATGGGCGGCAGGCAAACGCGTTTTCATTTTAACTAACTGTGTTGTTGTTCCAGTCAAGGTTGCATTTTACAAGGAATAAGGAAGATAAAGCTGCCACCTAGTATAACCTCACTCCTCGCTCAATACGGAGTCCTCCAGTTACATGCAAAGCCCTGGCTTCAGACTGGCGACAAATTCAACGCCCAGAGGCAGGAACAGGTCTTGGCCAATCAGAAGCCAGGCTTGAGCCGCTCGCCCGTCCTGGCGGTGTGATTGGTGGTTTCCGCTGCCGGAAGCGACCCTCCGCAGCCACGCCCCGCACCCGGGAAGGCTAGCCAATCGTTGCTCGGCGCCTAAAGGGCCAGTACCCGCGCAAGCCGTTTGACATGGCGGAGGACGCCTCCTCAGCTGCTCCGAGTCCCCGGGGCTGTGCGGATGGTAGGGATGCCGACGCTACCGAGGAGCGGATAGCAGAAACGGAGAGAAACGACGAGGAGCAGTTCGAGTGCCAGGAACTGCTCGAGTGCCAGGTGCAGTTGGGGGCTCCAGAGGAGGAGGAGGATGCGGGCCTTGTGGCTGAGGCCGAGGCTGTGGCTGCCGGCTGGATGCTCGATTTCCTCTGCCTCTCTCTTTGCCGAGCTTTCCGCGACGGCCGCTCCGAGGACTTTCGCCAGACCCGCGACAGCGCCGAGGGTGAGGGCGGACCGCGTCCGGGCTGGGGACTACGCATGGGGCGGAGGCGGGCCCAGTGGCGCGCGGCAGAGGCCTGGTTCCCGTCGCCGCCGAGGGAGGTCGGGAGAGAAGGAAAGCTGCGGCCGATTAGCCGGGGGTCCGAGGCTCTGGGCTGAACTTTGTGCGAATCCCTGTTCCGCCCGTTGTCAGCACCTGAGTTTTTCTCAAATTGTTTTTCTCTAACATAAAATGAAAATAAGACCCTGTTTAGGGTTGATGCAAGCATTAAATGATTTAAAATGTATGCACTTGCACGCAACCCAGTACCTTTGTCTCTTTGGTGCTTTCTACTCAGGTATTCGGTGGTGATATTCAGCAGTCATTATGGTCACCATAATCGAGTGACACCCCCCCCCAACCTCCGCCATCAGTGTTTTGTGTTAATTCGTGATATATTAAACCTCATTTGGGCTGCTTGCTACAGCAATTTTATTCTGTATAGGCTCAGAATAAAAGTAAATGTTGGGCACATGCCTTTAAGTCCCAGCTACTTAGGAAGCTGAGGTGAGAGAATCAGTTGAACCCAGGAGGTGGAGGCTGCAGTGAGTCGAGATCGTGCCACTACAGTCCTGCCTGGGTGACACAGTGAGACCCTGCCTCAATAAATAAATGAATGAAACTGTTCATGAAATCTGCCTAGACAGCCTGTAAGTGATGGACAAAGACATAGATCCATAGAGAACCAGCAGCATAGTTTTTTCAGTCTAACACTCTCCCAGCTCAGATGTTTGATTAAAGGTACCTTTCCGCCCCCTGCCCCAAGTTGGGGTCTCACTCTGTCACCCAGGCTGCAGTGCAGTGGCGCCATCACAGCTCTTTGCAGCTTTGACCTTCCTCAGACTCAGGTGATCCTCCCTCTTCAGCTTCCCGAGTAGCTGAGACTGCAGGCGCGCATGATCACGAGCAGCTGTAAGATTACAGGCATGAGCCACCGCGCCTGGCCTAGCGTAGCTTTTTGGAAAATAACAGAAAGATCTTCTGGTACTTCATTCAGAGTTGGCACTAAAATTACTCTGCAAGTATATGTTTATAATACTATGCTATTTAACAGAATTCTCAGAAAGACATATTGACACGTTTCACTTCATCATAATCCTGTGAGTTAGGCAAATAATCTTAGTTATAAAGTACTGATAGGTTAAAAGGGGGTGTTTCAGCCCCATGCTTTATCTTTCAGTTCAAGGATCTTTCCTCTATTGCAGATAACACTGGGGCCATGGATAATTAACATTAAGTGGAAAATTAAATCCTGGAATGAAGCTAGTTCCTCAGAGTTATTAAAAAGTTCCCTTAGAGTTGGAGATATCAGTATGAACTGTTTAGCTCATGTAGGTATAGATGACTCTGGAAATATTTACATATGCTTGTGTAGACACAGGTTACTATACAAACATGTATTTCCTTGCTCTGTCAGATAAAAGGGCACAGAAGTAACCTAACTCTAGCAACAATGAGTACACCTTGCACCCAGATCTTGTTTTCTAATACGATTCTGCAATAAAAGGAACCAGGGCTCTTTGGAGAAATGACTGATTCTGGAACTAGGACAGGAAATGTACAAGGTAAACCTGGAGCATCTTCTAGTGCCAGGAAGTAAGGATGTGCTAAGAAAGAAACAAAAACACCTCAGTGACCGGGTTAGAAAGGGACACAGAAGCCATCTGCAAGACTTCCCAGTGGCTACAGCTGAACCACTAATACAAGAAGATAAAGTGGTATTAGTGTATAAACTTAAAGTATAAAATAATTTTACGTGAGTCCATACTGATGTGAATAAATAATTAAATAAATGGGAAATCTTGCATGCAGGATTCCAAGTATTAATAATTTGATGTTGCTACTGTCTCCTCAAGGAGTAGAACATAACACCTTGAGTGTGGGTTGCCCACAGTGACCTTCTTCCAAAGAGTACAGTATAGAAAGGGGGCAAGGGATAGTAAGTTTACAGTGGAGAAACTTGTCAAACACTACCTCACCTAGCTAAACAGGGTCAGCATCCACAGTAATAGTTGAGATATGTTCACTTGTTGTAATGAAAATAGAACTTTATCACTGTGGTCTTATTCCCAAAACCCCATCACTTCAATCTAATTATGAGAAAAGCATCAGACATATTCCAGAAGGACATTCTACAAAATACCTGACCATTACTCAAAATGTCATCATCAGAACCAAGGAGAGTCTGAGAAACTAATAGCCAACAGGCTCCTAAAGAGATAGGACTAAAAGTAATGTGGTGTCCTGAATGGGATCCTGCCACAGAAAAAGGACATTAAGTAAAAACAGGAAATCTGAATATAGCATGGGTTGAGTTAATAATAATGTATCAACACTGATTCATTAATGTAATGCAACATACTAATGTAAAATGTTTTAAAAAAGTAAGATAAATTGCTTCAGGGTATATGGAACCTATCTACCATTTTTATATTAATTACATCAATTTAAAACTGTTCTAGAAAATAGTAGATTGTTTTAAAGAAAAAAAAAAACCCTATTCATAAAAACACCCAGAGCCAAGGTTAAAAAATTTTTTTGTTAAAAACCCATGTTCAAAGTTGTAGCTCAAGATTGGAGGAATAATCTAGGCCACTGTCATTATTTTAAAGTTAAGGGTACAGGAACCAAAGAGAGCCCGCTATTTTTCAAGTGGCACTGCTAATCAGTGGCCAATATGCAAATTGTGAACATAGCGTTATTTTGGGGTTCCCATTTTTAATTTTTAATTACCCTTTTTAATTTCTTTATTGAATCGCATTTACTACATTTTCCTTCCTTTTTTTTTTTTTTTTTTCCTCTTTTCAAGAAACAGGTTCTTACTATGTTACCTATCTTGAGTGATTTGGTACCCAAGTTGACCTTTGAACTCCTGGACTCAAGGGGTCCTCCCACCAAGTATCTTGGGACTACAGTATTACAGTTTTCAAAATTATAAAAATATACAACACTTCATGCTTTCTAGAAAATTCTTAATTGTTTTATTCTGACTCAGAATTATTCACAGATCTCGGATAATACCTTTCTTTTTTGTCTTTTTGTTTTTTCCCTTTTTGTGGAGAATAGATTCTTGCTATATCGCCCAGGCAGGTCTCTAACTCCTGGGCTCAAGCTATCCTCCCTCCTCTACCTCCCTAAGAGCTGGGATTACAGGCATGAGACACAGCGCCAGCCAGATTATACCTTTCATAGACTGTTAATATACAGTGGAAGGCAGTATAGTATAACAATTAAGAACATGGGCTCTGGAATAAATTGTCCCAGTTTGATTCCTGGCTCTGCTACTTTTAAACCTTACCCCTGTCAAAAGACAAAATTACAACTAATTTAGTTTAAAGATCTCACTTGGCTTTATTATGATTCTAGATTCAGGTAATACTTTATTCCATAAAATAAGTGCTCAATGAATTGAGCAGTTGGGGGTTGGCTTTATAGACAGTAAAGGTTTAAGGAAGCTAAAACAAAACAAAAAGCAGATTGGTTATTTCAAAGTTACTTGTAAGACTGGGACGGAGAGAAAACAGATCCATGGGATGCAGAATGGATGTTATGTTAGCAGGCATGAAAGCAACAGTAATTTCCTTGTACGAACATCTTCATCAGAGCTCTTGGCTCATTAGGTGCACTATCAATTAGCAATGGTATTTTGAAAGGACCCTTTTTTCCGAGCAGTAAATCTCAATAATGGGCTTAAAATATTCAGCAAACCATGGTATAAACAGAGGCACTGTCATCTAATCTTATTCCATTTCTAGAGCACAGACAGAGTAGATATAGCGTCATTTTTAAGGGCCTTAAGATTTTGAGAATGGGAAATGAGCAATGTCACTGGCAGCATTAGTTCCTAACAACAGAGTCAGCCTGTCCTTTGAAATTTTGAAGTTAGGCATTGACTTCTCTCTGGCTATGAAAGTTCCATATGATATCTTCTTCCAATATGAGGCTGTTTCATCTACAATGAAAATCTGTTGTTGACTGGATGCAATGGCTCACCCCTGTAATCCCAGCACTTTGGGGGGCCAAGGCGGTTGGATCACTTGAGGTCAGGAGTTTGACACCAGCCTGGCCAACATGGTGAAACCCCATCTCTACTAAAAATACAAAAATTGGCTGGGTGTCGTGGCACAAATCTGTAATCCCAGCCACTCGAGAGGCTGAGGCGCGAGAATTGCAGATCACCTGATGTCAGGAGTTCGAGATCAGCCTGACCAACATGGAGAAACCCTGTCTCTACTAAAAATAAAAAAATCGGCCAGACGCGGTGGTGCATGCCTGTAATTCCAGCTACTCTGGAGGCTGAGGCAGGAGAATTTCGTGAGCCTGGGGGATGGAGGTTGCAGTGAGCCGAGATTGAGCCATTGCACTCCAGCCTGGGTAACGAGAGTGAAACTCCGTCTCAAAAAAAAAAAAACATAATATTTATGGAATAAATTTGTGTCTTATATGGGCCTGATTTGTGGTGCTCTAGAATCTTTATAATAGTAATATCAGAAATTATTGATCACAGATCACCATACAGCTATAATAATAATGAAAAATTTCAAATATTACAAGAATTACCAAAATGTGACAGGTACAAATACTCTTAGAAAAATGGTGCCAACAGTCTTGGCTCAAGCAGGGCTGCCATAAACTTTCAATTTATTAAAAACATGCTGTATGTGAAGTGCAATAAAATGAGGTAAGACTGCAACTGTTTGTGGTACTCATTAAAATTTTAATTAGGTACTTATATAACTTGGTTTAATTTATGTCTTCTTTCTCAGATTAAAACTTTCATGAGGGCAGGGAATGGCTATCTTGAGTCACCACCTCCTAACACAGGCTGGCAGTAGATGTTTAGTAAATATTGAATGGCTTGTGTTTAAATTCTATATAAATTTTGTGCTCTCTTAAAATCCTGTTAATTCTATTATGACTGTGCATGGTCCAGATAATCTCTGGTATAGCATAAGATTATGTTAGAATTGGAGGAAATTGGGTAAAAATATATTTGCCTTATATGCCTAATTGCTACAGAACTGCTTTTCAGTTTGTGATTTAAGCTTTTTATAAACACCAGCCAAGCCCTGGGTTAGGTGTAATGCTAGTAGTAGCACCTTCAGGTCTTAGGTTAGACATAATTTCTTCAGAGAAGCCTTCCCTGACACCTCGTCTGTGCAAAAGATACTTAAACACACAGATTCCTTTGTTATGTGCTTCCATAGCATTCTGTACTTGTCTTTTTAAAGTTTTCACCACGTTTTTACTGTAGCTCAATTGTTTATCTCTCATTGCTGCATAGTAAAAAGCTCACTGTGGTCCAAGAGTATGGCTTACTCAGTATTGTATGTATTCACTGCCTGACTCAACATCTGGGTGGGCATTCAAGTTCTGGCGAGGTTAATATTAATATGTGTTAAAATACAGCTTTGTAAGCTAAACAGACTCACTTAACTGAAACCTTGATAGAAATAATGTAAAATATATTCTATTGTATGGAGAGTTTCTAGGTGTAAGTTTCCAAGCAATGATTTTACAATTTGTATCTAAATCTTTTTTGTTAATGTAGACTACTACTGGTGAAAGAATTCTCAACAATTTTTATTCTGCATGTGAAAGTTATATTTTCTAAGAAATATGTTCATTGCTATTCTTTTTTTGTTCTGATTTTTAATCAGACTGTAAATGTACCACTCTAAATTTATGATGATTTTTACATGTTTGTAACCTATTACTGAACAAACCACACAGTGGCACTACTGGATCAAGTTTGATTTTAATAAAATTCACTTTTTTTCTTTTTTAGCTATTATTCATGGACTATCCAGTCTAACAGCTTATCAGTTGAGAACTGTATACATATGTCAGTTTTTGACAAGAATTGCAGCAGGAAAAAACCTTGGTAAATATGTGTTTTTATTTTATGTTGAAAATATTTCAATCTGCATCTAAATGTAAGACAATGAGAAGAAACAGATGTTTTTGAGGGGGAGTTTGCTTACAAGTGTCTGGTGCATAGGGGGGTGTGTGTGTGTGCACATGTACACACGTACAGCCATATCTAAAACAAGTAAAAGAAATGTAGTCCCTGTCTTCTTAGAACATTGGTTCTCAAACTTTAGCCTGCTCCAGAATTACTTAAAGGACTTATTAAAAAAATATATAGTGCTGAGTCTCACTACTTCCCATGAGTTTCAGATTCAGTAGGATGGGTATGAGGCTTGAAATGTACATTTCTAATAAATTCCCAAGTGATTTTGATGCTACTGTTGGGGCAGTTGTTTCATTGACTATTTGGCAACTTTGTGGTGACTCCAGTCATACACATTGTTTTTTATGGGCAACTATTATATTTGAAATCTCTTATTTGAACTTGATGCCAGCACTTATTTATGTAAAGAAGTACAGTTTATAGCTGTAATCTCTCTCCCTCATCTCCGTAGTTCATTTTAAATTGTAATGGGCAAGGCTGATTCAGTTTATCAATAATGGCTGGTATTTACAACATGGTCATTTTAAAAGGCTATTTGATGCAAATAATTTTATATTTATATTGGTTTTTATAATTTACAAAATGCTTTTTCCAACAATCCTGAGTAGTGGGCAGTACTTACATAAAACCACTTGCTTATCAAAGTGTTGTCTTACGTAAAATCCCAGTGTATTAGCACCACTGTCAAGGCCCTCACACAAGTAGCTCTGGCTGATGTAGTCTGCTTTGTTTAGGGGTGAGGGTAGGGCTGGAGTTGGTGCCAAGACCATAAATGGATAGAACTAGATAGATGCGGAGTAGTTGTGAAAGAGTCAGAGCTGTAGGTAGACCTCGGCCAGTTGCTGGAGAAGCAGCAGGCTGGGGCAAAATTGCAGATCATGCAGACCATAAGTTGACACTGTTGTTAACAGGATTGTTTTCTAAATTAAAGGTGGAAAAATATTCTAAAGTGCCTGGTAGTGCTTTACACGTAGCAGTTGTTCAGTACATCTTAGTTGCTTCCTGGATAACCTTTTCTTTTTTTTTTTTTTATTTTTTAAAATTTTATTTATTTATTTATTTATTTTTTGGCCCAATTGCTGGAAATTGCCCACTGGATAACCTTTTCTTCAAAAAAGGCGGGGGGAATCCAGATTTTATGTGTGATTCCATGGTTTAATCTTGGAATTTACCAGAATACTTTTTGGGATATATCCTAGATACAATAGGCCTGGGACAGCTATCAAGAATCAATGTATTTCACCATAATGCACTCAACTGAGGCAGCATTGAAAAGTTTATGTATTGGATTTTCATCTATACATAACACTTTTGTTTTTGTTTGTTTGTTTGTTTTGCTCTATAGTGGCACTGGCTAATAGAAGTATGTGAGCCACATGTCTAATTTAAAATTTTCTGATAGCTATGTTAAGAAAAGTAGGCCAGACACAGTGATTCACAACTATAATCCCAGTACTTTGGGAGGCCTAGGCAAGAGGATCGCTTGAGCCCAAGAATTTGACACCAGCCTAGGCAACATTTCGAGACCCTGTCTCTAGAAAAAATTTAAAAAATTAACTACATGTGATCCTGCAGTCCCAGCTATTCAGGAAACCAAGGTGGGAGGATCATTTGAGCCTGGGAGGTTGAGGCTGCGCTGAGCTGTGATTGTGCCACTGCACCCCAGCCTGAGTGACAGAATGAGACCCTGTCACAAAGTTTAGAAATTCCCATTCCAAGCCAGGCACAGTGGCTCATGCCTGTAATCTTAGCAGGCTGAGGCGGGCAGATCACGAGGTGAGGGGTTCAAGACCAACCTGACCAACATGGTGAAACCCCATCTCTACTTAAAAACACAAAAAAACTTAGCCAGGTGTGGTGGTGCGCACCTGTAATCCCAGCTACTTGGGAGGCTAAGCTGGAGAATTGCTTGAACCTGGGAGCGGAGGTTGCTGTGAACCAAGAGTGTACCATTGCACTCCAGCCTGGGCAAAACAGCAAGACTCCATCTCAAAAAAAAAAAAAAAAAAAAATTCCCATTCCAGCAGGTGTAGCTAAAAAAATAATAATAATAATTAAATAGGTAGAATTAATTTTGATAATCTTATTTAACCCAATATGTCTAAAATACTATGTCAACAAGTAATCAGTGTAAAAAATGTTAATAGGGCTGGGCATATGGCTGACATCTGTAATCTCAGCTCTGGGAGGCTGAGGTGGGCAAATCACTTGAGCCCAGGAGTTTGAGGCTGCAGTAAGCTATGATCATACCACTGCACCCCAACCTGGGCAACACAGCAAGACTCCATGTCTAAAAAAAATGAGATGTGTTACTTTTCTTTGTAGTTAGTCTTTGAAACCTGGTGTGTGTTTTATACTTAGGTACATCTCAGTTCAAACTAGCCATATTTTAGGTGTTCAGTAATTATGTGTGGCTAGTAGCTACCATATTGGGTTTAGTCTCCTACCCCACATAGGGACAAGATAAGACATGTTCAGGGTGGTGTGGCCATAGACCCCCACATAACTTTGAAATACAGCAGATATCTTAAAGGGGAAATGCTTATGACAGTCATCCTCCTGTCGTAGAATTTTAAACTTTTTTTAGACAGTGTATCTCTCTGTGGCCCAGGCTGGAATGCAGTGGTGCCTTCTTAGCTTACTGCAGCCTCAAACTCTTGAGCTCAAGTGACCCTCCCACCTCAGCCTCCTGAGTAGCTAGGACTACAGGTGCACCATCAGGCCTAGCTAATTTTTTATAGAGACAAGTTCTCATTATGTTGTCCAGGCTGGTCTTGAACTCCTGGCCTTAAGTGACCCTTCCACCTAGGCCTCCCAAAACTCTGGGAGACTTGTGTGCCTTTCTACTGCTGCCTGTTGCATTGTTCTGGAACTTAGACATGTCTTGTGGAGAAAAGCCAATCATGTTTGCAGTTCCTCTAGTTTCCAGTCGACAGTTCCAGCCCCAAGGAAACCACCAGAAGCTGTTCTTATGTCTCTTTCCCCAGTAAAATCTCTCTGGCTGGAGTACACTGGATCCTCAGCCTTCTCCAAAATAAGCAAATCAGCAGCTCACCTCAGAAGGGATTTTCTCTCCGGAATTTTAGTTCATCTCATTTTCATTGCTTCTGTAGCTACCCATGTCTTTAGCAACATGATTTTGCAGTTTATCTAACTGTTTTCTAGTTGTAGTGGGAGTGTTTTATTTGCTGCAGTATACTACATCCTACCTGGAAATTTTTGAAGCTAAGATCTAACATACATTTTCTATATATCACATTTATAAGAAGGAAGGCACATAAGTGAGAATGGTTAAGTAATGTCAGTCAAGAAACACTTATTTGAAAATGTGTGTTGAAATTAGTTTTCGAAGGAAAGCAAGCAGGTGAAAAATGAAGAAAAATTAGGCAGTCTGCCTTTGCATTTTCATTTCACTACTTTTGAAACACAGTAAGTGATTTTTAAGTGTCTTGTTGTCTGCTTCTACTACTTGCTAGGTGTGTGACCTCTCTAGCTCTCAGATCTTACTGTGTGAAACAAGAGTGCCACAGTACCTGACGCTCAGTGTTAGTTATTAGCATGAATATCTTTTGTACACCTCTTCCTTATCTTATGCTGCTCCATTTTCCTGAAGTGTTTTCCTTCCCAGCCTTGTATTCTTCACTTAGTTATCATATGTTTATCCTTAATGTCCCAGTTTAAATGACTTCTATTTCATCAAGGATTCACTTCTAGTTTTCCTACTTAGAGTTAATACCCTGTTCCTCAAATACACTAGATTATGCTTGAGAATTTAGTCAATTTTTGGGCAATGGGCGTAGGCATCAATATTTTTCAAAAACTCTTCAGATGATTCTGAGGTATGGCAAACTTTAAGAACCACTGGCATAATGCAGAATTCCATTAAAGTACCAGTTATATTGATTTGTCTGCATGTCTTCCTCCATAGCTAGCATGTGAATTCCACAACGTCAGGAACTTTCTTCTTCATGTTTGTATCGTAAGTACCTGGCACAGAACCTGGAATATAAAGAGACTTAGTATGTGAATGAATATATTTTTATATCTAAAATGTTGGGAAAACAATTAGGAGAGGACAACAGGAAAGAAAGTAAAAATATTTTTTTCATCAACTCGGGAAAGCTATTGTTCCTAAAATAAAAATATTTTAAACTAATATTTAAACTGCATGCTCACTTTAGTTTTTCAAGGAAAAAAAATGTGCTATTTAAAATTCTCTTTATTATTCTTATTTGTTTTTTACTTGCTTTGGAACTACAACTGTGTTAGGAACTATAGAGGTTTAGAAAAATACTAAGTGCCTCCAGCCCCCTAAAATTTGAAATATTACGCATTGTAGAATAAGAAGTTTTTGTCTTCAAGACACTTTAAAAGCTAATAGCATTGTTGAGGTAAGTGTAAAGTATTGCAAGGCATTAAAAAAGGCATAATGATATGAGTTGGTTTTGTTTTGTTTTTGAGGCAGAGTCTCGCTCTGTTACCCAAGCTGGAGTGCAGCAGCGCGATCTCAGCTCACTGAACTTCCCGGGTTCAAGCAGTTCTCTGCCTCAGTCTGGGATTACAGGCGCCTGCCACTACACCTGGCTAATTTCTGTGTTTTTTGTAGAGACAGGGTTTCACCATCTTGGCCAGGCTAATTCTTGAACTCCTGACCTCGTGATCCACCCACTTTGGCCTCCCAAAGTGCTGGGATTATAGGCGTGAGCCAGTGTGCCTAGATTTTTGTTTTGTTTCGTTTTGTTTTTGTTTTTGTTTTTTGTTTTTTGTTTTTTGAGAAGTTTCACTCTCTCGAAGTTTCCCAGGCTGGAGTGCAATGGCACAATCTCGGCTCACCACAACCTCCACCTCCTGGGTTCAAGCAATTCTCCTACCTCAACCTCCCGAGTAGCTGGGATTATAAGCATGCGCCACCATTCCTGGTTAATTTTGTATTTTTAGTAGAGACTGGGTTTTTCCCGGTTGATCAGGCTGGTCTCAAACTCCAGACCTCAGGTGATCCTCCCACCTTGGCCTCCCAAAGTGCTGGGATTACAGACATGAGCCACCATGCCTGGCTGAGTTTCTTTTTAATTAATGGAACACTTCAGGAATTTGTGTGTCATCCTTGTGGAGGGGCCATGCTAATCTCTGCATTTTTCTAATCTTTATATATGTTCTGCCAAAGCAAGCACATACAGGAGATGTAGAGAGAGGACATTTCCTAGTCTCTTAGCTGCTGGGGTAAGGGCAGCATTCAAGAAAGAGGTGAACTTTGTGCTATTCCTGTAAGAATTGCTAGGTTTTGTCAGAAAGTATAAAAATGGTTCTGGCGACATCCTCAGATATGGGGGTGGGGGAAATGGGGGGAAAGGTAGTCGAGGCAAAATGAAAGCATTAGCATTATTTTGAAAATAAACCATAGTTTACCAGATAGAACTCTTGATTTCCATATACAACTTCATAAACTTGGTCCTCACCCAGGCTTCCTATGATAGTAAACATCAGCACAATTTATCCAATTGTTAAAACCCGAGTCTTCCATTTTTTCCTCATGCTCCACATGCAATCCATTAGCAAGTTCTATTCTACATTCAAAATAAGTTCCGAAACAGATAACTGCTTACCTCTTCCATCATCTCTCTAATAGAATTCATCCGACTTGCCCACTGACCTTTTTCCTGCCCTTTGTTTTTTCAAGGTAGGGTCTTGCTCTCATCTAAGCTGGAGTCCTGTGGCACCATCATAGCTCACTGAGACCTCAAACTTCTAGCTCAAGCAGTCCTCCCACCTCAGCCTCCCGAGCAGCTGAGACTACAGACGCACGCCCCCATCTAGCTTTTTCTGCCCTTTGAACATCAAACTCCTCCTCGGAATCTTTGCACTTGCCATTCCCTCTGGAATGTATTTCCTCCAGATCTTCGTGTGACTATTCCTTCTGCTTCACATTATGCTTTTCTCAGCTCCACTGTCACTTCCTCGCGTTTAACCCGTCTGAAAGAGCTTTCCCCTCCCCTACCGTTCTTCATTTCCAGTACCTTTTTTCTTTTTTCTAGCCCCTGCTACTCTGAAATTGTATTATTTACCAATTTATTGTCTTTCCCATTAGCATGTAAGCATCATAAGAAGAGGGATTTTGTCTTATCCACTGAGACACTCAAAGTATTTTTGTTTTGTTTTGTTTTGTTTTTTTGAGATGAAGTCTCACTCTGTTGCCCAAGCTGGAGTGCAGTTAGGCGATCTCTGCTCACTGCAACCTCCACCTCCTGGGTTCAAGCGATTCTCCTATCTCCAACTTCCAAGTAGCTGGAACTACAGGCATGTACCACCATGCCCGGCTAATTTTTGTATTTTTAGTAGAATTGGGGTTTCACTGTGTTGGCCAGGCTGGTATTGAACTCCTGACCTCGTGATGCACCTGCCTCGGCCTCCCAAAGTGCTGGGATTACAGGCGTGAACCACCGCGCCTGGCCGAGACACTCCCAAGTTTTTAGGTGAGTGCCTATATATAGTGAGTGGTCAATAAATATTTATTTTTTATTTATTTATTTATTTTTTGGGGGACGGAGTTTCGCTCTTGTTACCCAGGCTGGAGTGCAATGGCGCGATCTCGGCTCACCGCAACCTCCACCTCCTGGGTTCAGGCAATTCTCCTGCCTCAGCCTCCTGAGCAGCTGGGATTACAGGCACGCGCCACCACGCCCAGCTAATTTTTTGTATTTTTAGTAGAGACGGGGTTTCACCGTGTTGACCAGGATGGTCTCGATCTCTTGACCTCGTGATCCACCCGCCTCGGCCTCCCAAAGTGCTGGGATTACAGGCGTGAGCCACCGCGCCCGGCCAATAAATATTTATTGAATGACTTGTAGACTGTAGGTGCTAGCCATGTAAGACATCATAGTGAAGGTTCTTGAATGTCCGAATGGGTTGTTGGTGTATAATTTGCTATTTAGTTATCAACTGTTGTAGGTCTTTGTTCCAAATAACTTGATCACAGTTGTTTTAGGAAAGCTTAAGAAGAGTAAACTATTATCTCGTTATATATTCACATAAATTCTATGAGATAGTATTTATTGTCACTATTATGTAGATGAAAAAACTGAACTATCTTGAGGTTTTTTATAATGTATTGGACTTAAGAACCACTTAAGAATTCTGTTGCTGTGGCATGTTATGTAAAATAGTTTACTTTAGTTCTTAAAATTCATATTTTTCTAAAGCAAATCTTCAAATGTTTATAATTTCATCAACCTTTTTCCATTTGAAATTGATCTTAATGAGCAAATTAACTTAGAAAATAAAATCACTTCTCTAAACTAGTATAAACAAGAATAATACCTAGTACATAGTATATACTCAGTAAATATTTAAAGGAATGCACTATTAAAAACTGACAAAGTTCTATTTATCTTTCTGAGCTACTTATTTTTGTTCTGTTTTTAAAAGATGCACAGTTTGAAAATGATGAACGAATTACACCCTTGGAATCAGCCCTGATGATTTGGGGTTCGATTGAAAAGGAACATGACAAACTTCACGAAGAAATACAGAATTTAATGGAAGTTCAGGTATGAATAAATTACTTTTATGCTTATAATTATTGTATTGCTAGAAGATAAGAACATTTAACACCTGAAAGAAATTAAGAGGAACCTAGTGGAAGTTGAGCAATAGTAAAATTTAATGTATTCTTTCTTATCTTTTTAGTTTTTATTTTTCCTTTTTGTGGAGAACAGGGTCTCACTATATTGCCCAGGCAAGGTCTCGAACTCCTGGGCTCAAGGTATCCTCCCACCTCTTCCTCCCTAAGAGCTGGGATTATAGGTGTGTGCCACAGCACCCGGCTAATGTATTCTTTCTCTTCAGAAACTTGACCTTTGGTTTGTAGTCTTAACATGAGCACTGGGGTTTGGAACTTAATGTTCCATACTTAAGTATATGTTGCTTCCATGTTGTAGAAAATTTTAAAACCAGGGGTTTGTGCTCTCCCAGTTGATATTTAAAGATTATGAAAAAAGTAATATTTTTAATTAATGGTAAGTTTTAGATTTTTATGATCAAGAGTGTGTAAAATTTTAACCATATAGGGAGAATTTTAGTAGACAGTGAGTAACCCAAAAAAGTTAGTCAAAGATATAATAGCTAGCAGTCAAAGCAAATAGTAGGTACTTTCTTACCTACTATTTTTATTTATTTAAATAAACTTTTTCTCTTGAGAATTTTAAACATTTCTTTACAGGATAGAAAAGAAAACCCAGGTTGTTCCCCACCTTCCCAAGAATTAGGGTGGTGATTGTCAAGTAGTATTAGGACCTGAAGAGAAGAAAATGGGCAGAAAAATGACAGCTTCCTTTATGAATTCAACCCAGGGCAAAGAGATTTGTCATGTTATTACAGTCTTTTGGGCGGCTAGAGGAAGCAAGTCTTTGTTAATATACTACTATAAAGTTGAATGGGCAACAAAGTTTATAACAAACATTTAATATATTGCCTACTGTTTGCCAGACACTGTTCTAAACTCTTTCACATAGAACTCTTACATCCTCATAACAATCCTATGAAATAGGTACTGTTGTTTCCACCATTTTACATATAAGATAACTGGGGCACCAAGAAGCTAAGTGGCTTACCAAGTTTACATAGCTACACAGATGGTAATGATGGTCCTGCCTTACCATATTACCAAAAATGCAGGAAAAAAAATGGTCATTCAAAAACATCTAGCTTCTTACGTTTGTATTAGAAATTTTCCAGAAATTCTGACTAGCAAATTTTATGTATCCTAATTATTACAAACATCATTTACCTCCTCTCATTTTCCTTTTACTCAAAATTAATATTTAGGTTGGTCCTAAATGTACATGGTATGGCTTCTAATTTATTTATTAACACATACTTTTAATTTGGTCTAAATTAGAGATAGAATTCTGAGCATTTATGAGTAAAGGTACATGGGACCAATGCAACATTTTCATGTCATTTCAAGCCACACTTACTTTGTCTTTAAAAAGCATTTGTATCATTTATCAAATTAAATTATTAAACTACATAAAAATGTTTTCAGTAAAGGATTTCAGACTTCTCTGAGTTATTTTAATAATTAACTATTAGATATTTTTAAATGCAGTCTGAGGTTGGTATTTTTCATCTTTTAGGCTATAGCTGTTTGTATGGAAAACGGGAACTTTAAGGAAGCAGAAGAAGTCTTTGAAAGAATATTTGGTGATCCAAATTCTTACGCGGTAATTGTTTAAATTCCAGCCATAGAATTTTAGAAGTATTTATATAAAATGAGGAAAACTGAAAGAAAATTGGAGGAGAAAAGAATTGCTTTATCTTTTAAACAGTATAGAATAATACTGTGCAATAGAAAGACTATGCCAGTCACATATGTGATTTAAAATTTTTTAGTAAGCTGGATGTGGTGGCTTACACCTATAATTCCGGCACTTTGGGAGACTGAGGTGGGAGAATCCATTGAGCTCAGGTATTCAAGACTAGCCTGGTCAACGTGGGGAGATCCTCATCTCTCAAAAAATTAAATAAATAATAAGTAAATAATGAAAGATAAATAAAATTTTGCAGTAGTCACATTAAAAAAGTAAAAAGAGGCCAGGTGTAATGGCTTATGCCTATAATACCAGTCCTTTAGGAGGCTAAGGCTGAAGGATCATTTGAGGCCAGTAGTTCAAGAGCAGTCTGGATGACACAGCAAGACCCTGTTCTCAACAAAAAAAATTAAAAATTAGCCAGGTATGGTGGCATACTACTGTAGCCCTGAAGTGGGAGGATTGCTTGAGCCCAGGAAGTCAATGCTGCAGTGAGCTATGGTGCTGCTGCTGCACTCCAGCCTAAGCAACAGAGAAAGACCCTGTCTCTAAAAATAAATGATAAAATAGTGTAGTATTTGCATATAACATATGTACATCCTTCTACATACTTTAAATCATCTCTAGATTATGTATAATAACTTTTACAATGTAAACAGTTGTATTATTTCGGAACAAAAAAATACAGACAAAAAAAGTCTGTATGTGTTCAGTAGAAGTGCAATTTTTTTTTCCCCTGTGCATTTTATGGAACAAATGTATGCATTTCTTTTGGGTTTATTTGAGGAGTCAAATTGACGAGTCATAAGATATGTACATACTCAGTGTTAGTAGAGTATGTACATACCTTTAGTTTTGCCAAACTGTTTTCCAAAGTAGCTATATGAATTCCTCCAGTAGTATGAAAGAATTCTAGTTGCTCCACAGACCTAACCTCTGGGTTTTCATTTTAGCCATTCAGGCAAATATGTAATGCTATCACATTGGATTTTAATTTGTTTCCCTGATGAATAATCAGACTGAGCATCTTTTGATACACTAGTAGATAGAGTTGGAGAGTGACTACCTTAATCCAGTAAGGAACCTGGGCCTAGTTTAGAGTAGGTTGGACAGGCTTTGTCTGTCTCTAATTTGACCCTGTCCCTGGGCTATAACCCTCCAGAAATTTCAGCCAGTAGTCTGATATGTCTGTTGGGTTTCCTGCCCTTATATTTTCCCCATAGCATGATGAGACTACTGAAAATTCTACTCTGCTTATACCTCCCAGAAAAAAAAAACTTATGACCAGGAAGCATTAAGAGGTTAAGATAAGTGCTTAACCTCACTAGTATTAATGTTGCCTTATTAGGGCAATATTAAGTAATATATTGAAACACTACTTCCCATCTCTCAGATTGGCATCGGTTAAAATGTCTTAGAATACCAATAGTTGTCTCAAAAATTTGAGAAATGATTGTACTGCCTGCCATAACTTTCTTTCAAGACTGTAAATTGGTACTTCTGTGGGAGAGCATTTTAACAACATCTTTTTTTTTTTTTTTTTTGGGGGGGCGAGACAGAGTCTCACTCTGTCACCCAGACTAGAGTCCAGTGGCACTATCTCAGCTCACTGCAACCTCCTCCTCCCAGGTTCAAGCAATTCTCTTGCCTCAGCCTCCTGGGTAGCTGGGACTACAGGCGCGTGCCACCATGCCTGGCTAATTTTTGAATTTTTAGTAGAGACAGGATTTTACCATAGTATTGGCCAGGGTGATCTCGAACTCCTTGAACTCCTGACCTTGTGATCCACGCACCTCGGTCTCCCAGAGTGCTGGAATTCGAGGTGTGAAGCCCACCCCTGGTGCAAAATCTAAGCATGTATTCCAGCAATTCTACTTCTAGATAATACCCTGGTTTCACTTTTAACTGCACTTTTTTAAAACTGAAGCTTTAAAGACAAAAACAGGCCGGGCGCGGTGGCTCACACCTGTATCCCAACACTTTGGGAGGCCAAGACGGGAGGATCACGAGGTCAGGAGATTGAGATAACCCTGGCCAACATGGTAAAACCCCGTCTCTATGGAATACAAAAAAAATTAGCCAGGCATGGTAGCGCACACCTGTAGTCCCAGCTACTCAGGAGGCTGAGGCAGGAGAATCACTTGAACCCGGGCGGCAGAGGTTGCAATGAGCTGAGATTGTGCCACTGCACTCCAACTGGGCGACAGAGCAAGATTCTGCATCAAAAAAAAAAAAAAAAAAAAAAACCCAGGCCTTCCTGAGACAATTGGTCTGGGATCAAGCCTAAGAATTTTTTTAAAGTTCTACAGCTTTTATTGTGCAGCCAGCATTGAAAGAGTTACTAAGAAAAACATATACAATGCACAGAAGATAATGTTTAAAAAATGCCTAAGAGCAATGCAGTAATTGCAAATAGCCTAAATCCCTCAATAGGCTTGAAGAATGGATGAATAAGTGATGTTTTTGATCAGTGTAGTACATTACAGAGGTAAAAATATTTCTAGGAATATCAGATCAACATGGATAAATATAAACATAAAGTTGAGTAAAATAATAGCAAGTTTCAGAAGAATACACATAGTAAGACACCATTTGTTTAAAGTTAAAACCATGCTATGCAATGCCACGTATTATTTGTGGATATATTCGTATGTAGTGCAAGTAAAGGAATTCATGGGAATGATAAAAAATTTTTTAATTCAGGGTAATGGTTACAGTGAGAGGAAAGGGGATACAATCAGATTATGGTAGTAAACGGATTTTAACCACGTTGATAATGTTTTAGTTCTTAAACTGGGTGATAGATACTGAGGTTTATAATACTTAACTTTTTGCGTCTGTCTGAAATATAAAATATTTTTTTAAATGAGGCAGAGGCCAGAAGAAGTTAGAAAAAAGTACATTGGCATGTCATTTAAAACTTAATTTTAAAAATCTTTTGTGTCTCTGAGTTTATAAAGTGATTTTTTCAATTAAATAATATATGACAAAAATTATTGTGTCTGTAACTTTATGTGATTTATGTTAATAAATTTCTTCTGTTTTCTTTAGCCTTTAAAAAGGAAATTGCTTATGATAATCTCTCAGAAAGATACATACCATTCTGTTTTTCAACACTTCAGTTACAACCACATGATGGAGAAAATTAAGAGTTATGTGAATTATGTGCTAAGTGAAAAATCATCAACCTTTCTAATGAAGGTATACGTATTGTTCAAGAGTGACTCTAATAATAGACTTAAAGGAAATGTTTTAATAGGGAAGAATACTTGAAATAGTAGTCCTTAAAAATAAAAAGAATCTACTGGGTGCAGTGGCGCCCTCCTATAATCCCAGCACTTTGGGAGGCCGAGGCGGGTGGATCACAGGGTCAAGAGATTGAGACCATCCTGACCAATATGGTGAAACCCTGTTTCTACTAAAAATACACAAACTAGCTGGGCGTGGTGGTGCGCGCCAGTAGTCCCAGCTACTCGAGAGGCTGAGGCAGTAGAATCTCTTGAACCCAGGAAGCAGAGGTTGCAGTGAGCCAAGATCATGCCACTGCACTCCAGCTTGGTGACAGAGTGAGATTAAAAAAAAAAAAAAAAAAAAACCAGAATTTTTCGCTGTGGTTTTGTAGAAGAAGGTGATAAAATGTTACATTTTGTGGACCTAATTAAAAGATTTATGGGTGGTCTTTGTAGTATTTTTGTAATTTTTCAAAATTAGTTTAGGAGACTTTTTAAAAGAAAAAGTTGAGGGAAAAACTTAGAATGAATTGAAAATAAGAAATAAGCAAAAGAAAATATTCATTTTAATTTAAGTAAATTTTAAAGATGTTTTTAAATACATTTTGGGAGAAAAGTAGAATTGCATGAAAGATGGGGCTTTTAAGTTTCTAGGCCAGTCGTGGTGGCTCACACCCATAATCCTAGCACTTTGAGAGGCCAGGCTTCAGGAGTTCCAGACCAGCCTGGATAACATGGTGAAACCCCTTATCTACAAAAAACTTAGCAGGGCATGGTGGCATATGCCTGTAGTCCCAGCTACTTGGTGGGGCTGAGGTAGGAGGATCGCTTGAACCTGGGAGGTTGAGGATGTATTAAGCTGAGATTCAGCCACCACGCTCCAGCCTGGGTGACAAAATGAGATCCTGTCTCAAAAAAAAAGACATTTCTGGTGAGGCGCAGTGGCTCATGCCTGTAATCCCCGTACTTTGGGAGGCGGAAATGAGTGGATTGCTTGAGCCCAGGAGTTTGAGACTAACCTTGGCAACATGGCAAAACTCCATCTTTGCAAAAAGATACAAAAATTTAGCCAGGTGTAGTGGCAGACGCCTATAGTCTCAGCAACCTGAGAGGCTGAGGTGGGAGATCACCTGAGCCCAGGAGGTTGTAAGTTGACGGTGTTATTATAGTGAAGCATCTTGATTGATTTGAGATAATTTTTATTTCAAAATATCTAGAATTTTTATTCATTTTTTTCATGCAGCCTTTTCTCTTAAAATTGCCTAGAGAGTGTTGCGTCTATCAAATATATTTACAAGGAAAAACCACCTTCATAATGCTGATAAGCCAGGCAGATAGCTAATGTAGCTGCTGGCAGTGTCATAATTATTGGTGAAAATAACAACACAGTGCCCTTTATTGGCCTGTGAACAAATACATTGGCAATGACTATCAAAGAATTACGAGGCTTACTTTAATGCTATTTCTTTAAAATGGCTTAATGCATTTCTTCCTATCCCCCTACCTCCACACACACCGTTTTTTAAGGCAGCAGCAAAAGTAGTAGAAAGTAAAAGAGCAAGAACAATAACTTCTCAAGATAAACCTAATGGTAATGATGTTGAAATGGAAACTGAAGCTAATTTGGATACAAGAAAAAGGTTTGTAATTTAATCAATTAGTATATTCTTTGTCTTACGAATGTTCTGTCTTTCTGTAAAATTGATGCAAATCTTTTTATTAAAAATAATTATTGAGTAGTATGTTATCTTGCTGATGAGTAACATTTAGGTATATGGAATACTGTAGAGTTATTTAATGACCGGTACAAATTATATATACTAAGCAAAAGTAGAAAATAAGAAAATATTACAGTTTAATGTGGATAATTTACCATTCTCACTGAGGGTATGCTCAGGAACAAGGGTGAGTTGTGAATCCTGTGCCCCTTAGTTGTTTTTAGGTTTTACATGTTCTCCTTATGTGATTCATGTTTCACTGTACTACGAGCCTAGTATTTTAAGATATTATTCACGTATCTTCTCTAAGGGTAAGCTCACTGCTGCATCCAGTGCTCAACTGAAGAAATAGTGATTTGCTTTAATACTGGAGGAAAACAGGTTGTGTCAGTCCTATATATTGAGAGACAGTTGTTAAGTCTCCAAACTTATTTTTTCTTTAGAGATTTTCAGGGGTGATTTTTGTCTTTTGCTTTAGAAGCTTATCTTCCCCTATTGAAGATAGAACGCTAACATTGTAAAGATCTTCCTTTCTATTGAACTCATGATCTATTTTCTCTGTTCTTCTACCCTTAACCAAGGCCAGATAATCAAATCCCTGTGGTAGGAAATGGATGTAATATTACTCTTTCTTCTTGGGACCATGACTTAAGTGCTGCAGGGACCCCATCTTAACTACTTATTTAGAGGTGGAGATTGTGGTTCAAGTTGGATCTATACTGCATTTGTCACATCTCAGGACTGAGGCTTTGTCATCTTACAGTGGTCCCTCCTATTGTTCCTGCCTGTCAAAGCATGACCTGTTCCTCACTGGTTCGTCTCTCCAAAGGCTGTACTAAAGTCTTCTTTCCCATTGATGTACTGTTTATTTCTAAAATCCAGTTTAAGAAGTAGAGATTCCATTTTTGTTGGCCCAATTACTTCATTTTGTTTAGAAAATCAAAGTTTAATGATACTAATACCCAATACATTCTTGTGGCCAAGCCATCTTGCTCACAATAATACTGCTAATGCCATGGTTCTTACAGATAATGATGAGCACACTTCCTTTGGAAGGACTCTTCTTATATAGCACTACCCACTTATTTCAGGTGCTCTCCTAGACACAAATACAGTGCAATCCATGTGTACCAAACAGAACTCTTCATGTTCTCATTTGCCTCTCTGCACCCTGCCTCTTTAACTTCACACATCCAGTTGTCTCTCCAGGTGTTAAGAACCCACCTCAGAAATGCTTCTCCAATCTATTATCATTTATATAGCTTTGTACCATTCAAATCCATCCTTGACATAACCTCCAGCGTTAGCTTCCACAAAATTAAATCTCTTTAGATCACTTCTCAGCTTAAAAACCTTTTGCCTCCTATTTCCTACTAGATGAGTCAGAATTTATTGGCATGGCTTATAAAGCCTTACATAGACCCTTTGTATTTTTTTTTCATCTACAGTCTTATCCCTAAGCATGAACCCCTCTGCCCACATACATGGTACTTTCTAGCAGCACAGAACTTCTCCCTGATCTTATAATGTTAGAAGTTTTCATACCTCTACCCTTGCTTTGTTCCTTCTATTTGAATTCCTTTTTATTCTCTCCATGGCAGGCTCTTACTTGACATTTAATGTATCTCAGAGATCACCTGTATGAAGTCTTGCCCAGCTCTCTCATCAGAGTTGTTACTTTTGTGCTTTTATAGCATATATCTCTATAAAAGGACTCATCTTCATTAGTAACTTATCTGTTTACCTATCTGATGCTTTTACGAGATTGAGAATTATTTGAAGTTTCTTAATTAGCTTTGAAGCATCTTAATTAGCTTGGTATTCTTGTTGCCTAATTCATTACCAGGCATGTATTAGAACTTACTGTACACTAGTTACAGGGAACAAAACTAAAACTAGAAACAGGTTAAAGATAAAGAATCAAGCAAATACCAAAACTATCCTGGAAGCAGAACCAGGACAAATAAAGCATCAAATCACCAGTATCAGGATGGTTACCAGTAGGATTCACGTGAAGCAAGTATAGAATCAGAAGCGTGACTGTGAGGTCAAATGGTAGAAAAATTGAAACCCCTATGTTATGAAGACTAGATGAAATAAATATTTTGCTCTGATAAAGTGTATGCAGTTATCCCTTGGTGTTTGAAGGGGATTAGTCCTAGGACATCTATAACCCATGACTACCAAAATCCACGGATGCTCAGGTGTCTTACAAAAATTGTGTAATAGCCAGGAACAGTAGCACATACCTATAATCCCAGCACTTTGAAAGGCTGAGGCATGAGGATCACTGGAGATCAGCCTAGGCAACATGCAGAAACTTGTCTTTACAAAAATTAACCAGGCATGGTGGTACATGCCTGTAGTACTGACTATTTGAGAGGCTTAGGTGAGAAGATCACTTGAGCCCAGGAGGCCTGCAGTAAGCTCTGCTCCAGCCTGTCTAACCCTTGGAGAGACCCTGTCTCATAAAAAAAAAAAAGGTGTAATATTTGCATATAACCTACATACATCCTCCCATATACTTTAAATCATCTCTAGGTTACTTAAAATATCTAGCACAATATTTAATAATTGAGATGGACAGCTTCATGGAGGAACTAGTGTTGAGCAGGGGCTTTTGTAGGATGGTTAAGATTTTTACAGACAGAAGAGGAAATACCATTTTAGGAGAGAGGGATAGTACCAGTGAAAGCATGGAGGTGCAAATAATCATGCCGTGTTTGTGGAAACTATTTTAACTATAACAAAGGGGAAATTGATCAATTCCCCAAAGTTCATTTGGACTCTGGTGGGGAGAACAATAAATTAAAATTGAACCCATCAAATTATAAACTTCAAACATGTGCTTTTTAGGTATCAGTTATACCTTAATAAAGCAGTTTTAAAAACTTAAATTCATGGAAATAAAGTACCATAGAAGATTGAAAGAGTGTTATTACAAATGCTTGACTACAGCATTAATTATGCTTATGTTTGGAGGAGCTTGATTTAATACCTCTTATAAGCATGTTTGGACAAAAATTAGCCATGTTGTAATGCACCATGTATGTCCCAATGTTATCAAGGTTTCTTTCCAAAGTTATTTTTGAAAAATTGAAATATGGTTTGACTGTGGAAAATACTATCCTTATGAAAAGTTTCTTTTGTTTACATTCTTAAAATTTTTTCTTCTTTTAAAGTGTTAGTGACAAACAGTCTGCGGTAACTGAATCCTCAGAGGGTACAGTATCCTTATTGAGGTGAAGTAAATTGACATTTTTCTTCTTTGTCTTTCAAATCTTTGATTGAAGCAATTCATGCAGACCTAATATAATAACTGCCACATAAATGGTACAATTTAAAGAATATCTCAGTGTCCTACTTAGCCCAATATATATTCGCAACTCTGAGATATCTTGAAATTCCAAATTATAGAGACCCGCTTCTGAGAGTGGGTTGTTTCACATTGCTTCTACAAAGCCACTATCGAAGTACACATATAGGGAGTTCTTGAGCTTAAAACAGAAGTTTAGTAAACTCTTATCTGTCATAGAAACAAAGATACAATACTGGGGCAGGAAAGGGATGGGGATTACATTTCTAATGAATGTCCCAAATGCCAATTTTATGAAATTTTCTTGAAAAACTATTCAATCTACTAGAATTGCTGTGACAGACAATGTAACATGTCCAGAGAGCAGAAAGTCTGCATGAATGATTTCGAAGATAGAACAGTTGGAATCACAAGTGGAACCATGGGAGGGGGTGGCTGACTTGGTGTGGTGGAGGTGATTGGACATGAGGAATTGAGAAGTCAGAGTGGTATGTGAATTGTCCGTGAGAACACTGACATAAGTCATAATAGCAGCACTTAGGTGTAGAGAAAGATCTGCGAATGATGAAGAAGTGCTTCGAAGGATGGTGAATGGCTGTGAAGAATGATTGAAGGTGATACATCTCAGTGGCACGAAGCCTCAAGGCTGAAGTTTCTATGGAAACAGGACCTTGGAAGTGGCATTCATTAGGAAATGAAAACTGCTGTCTCTGGAGTCCTGTAATTTGTGGAGGGTGGACGATTAAACCAATCTCTACTAGAGAAGGCTACCAAGGAGAGAAATGTTTTCCCCAGGGGAAAGCTGGATTTTTGACAAGGCAAGGAGGGGAGGAATGAGGTTGAGAATGACATTCCAGAAAGGACAATAGAAAGTCTTGTGAAGGAGGGAGAGAGGGGAAGAAAGAAAGGATATCTGGTGACATACAGTATCCATAGGGATAAAAGTATAGCTAAAAGAACCTACATTTTAAGTGGAGTTAATACAGCTGCCTAAGCTTAGGTGAACTGCTTTTTGAATCTTAGTTTGCTCCTTCATAAAACTGATTAATATACTACCAACTTGGCAGGGTTTTCTCAAAAAACAATGCCACTTCCTGTGTTTCCAAACAGCCTCACCTTTTAAAACTCTTGGGAAACTGTAAAGATAATCAAGTGATATCTGCCATTTTGTAAAGGAATTTTGGAATTTGTCTTTGGGGAAATGAAAGCTAATGCTTTGTAGTTTAAGGATTTTGTTTCCTTGATGTATTTAATTGGAAGGCCAAAAGAGTTTTATGTTTTTGTTTTTTATTTTTTTGGTTTTTGCCTCCTTCTGAGGCATCAAAAAACATCTTGATTTCTGCTAAGCAGATGACATGGAGAAAGATGAGAGAGGCAACAGAAACCTTAAGAGGCCACAGGTTAAGATGGGGCACTAAGCAGGGAGAGCACCAAAGGAAGTGGGCCAAAGTATTAATAGAAGATCCTAGAACAGATTAAGGCAAATCATTTACCCTTTTTTCCATTGCTTTACTAATCTTTCTAGAACCAATCACAAGCTTTCATATTTTATTTTAGGTCTCACAAGAATCTTTTCTTATCTAAGTTGAAGCATGGAACCCAGCAACAAGACCTTAGTAAAGAAAGAAGAGTAGGAACTCTTCAAAGTGAGTACTGTTATGACCGTGTTAGAAGGGGAGAATTGATGTGTCCTCAAACAATCTCCCCATTGACCTTACCACTATAACACAAAAAAACACACACTTCAGAAAGCTGAAGCACAGAGTTTTGACTTCATAGAGTTAATTGAGGTGGTGTAAGTGCTTAATTTAGAAAGTTAGCTATTTTAAGGCCGGGCACGGTGGCTCATGCCTATAATCCCAGCACTTTGGGAGGCTGAGGTGGGTGGATCACGAGGTCAAGAGATCGAGACCATCCTGGTCAACAAGGTGAAACCCCGTCTCTACTAAAAATACAAAAATTAGCTGGGCATGATGGTGCGTGCCTGTAGTCCCAGCTACTCGGGAGGCTGAGGCAGGAGAATTGCTTGAACCCAGGAGGCGGAGGTTGCGGTGAGCCAAGATCATGCCATTGCACTCCAGTCTGGGCAACAACAGCGAAACTCCATCTCAAAAAAAAAAAAAAAAAAAGAAAGTTAGCTATTTTGATTGTCTAGCTTAGAGTTCTTTTACTATAGAAGTATACTGCTTTTCTACCTTGACTGTATTCAGCAACTTCAAACAGTCATATGGCACATCATGACATTTCAGTCAAAGACTACATTGCATATAGGATGGTGGTCCTGTAATAATGTAATGGAGCATATGTAGAATCTTGATAATGTGGCACTTGATATTGGCATTGCATATCAAGTGGGGGAAATGATTGATAATTATCAATGGAACTGGGAACTGTGAGTTTTCTATATGAAAATATAAGTATATATTTTCATTTCTATATAAAAAATATATATTTGAGTTTGTGTAAGTGCACTCTTATAACGTTCACGTAAGGACAAAATCACTCAACGACCCATTTCTCAGTGTATCCCCCTTGTAAAGCAATGCGTGACTGTAGTTACTTTTCTGAAGGACTAACTACAGTTCATTCTCGTTATTCACAGTAGTTAGGTTTTATAAAGTCTGAGAGTGTTGAATTAGCAAATACTGAATCATTACTCCTAGGGGAATTAAAGGGTTATGTTTCTACAAGCCTATGGTCGCAGCATTTTTGTGAACTAATCAGTACATAACCTTGTTTTATGTGTGTTTCTGTTTAAAGACTTTTAATTATTGTTAACTCATTAACAATGAATCACTACCAACAACACTATATTACTCAGGCCTGAGTGAAGCTTATATAACACATTCGTTTTCTCTGTAAATCACATCACAGCCTCTTGAATTTAGGAACACTATATAGCACTTCATTGCTATATTTGAGGTCCATTTTAAACAGCAAAACCACCAACAGAAAGCAAAAATGTGTCACTAGATAAACTGTGAGAAAGACACTTGTTGATAGTATGAGAGCTGAACGAAGGCAGAGTGTTACCTTGTGTGACCTCAGCTGTGGATGTGTGTACCTGACAACTCAAAATTTTTTGCTGCTTTACACATATCTACCAGTGACTCTAAAAAGTGCCACAGTATTGATTTTAGAGTTAGACAAATTTTACTGGGTAGACAAGTAGAATTCATGAATAATGAAGATTGATTATATATATACACACACATACGATCTATATACTCTCCTTATGGCATTTAAAATTTTTTTATAAAAGGCATTCCTAGATTAAAAAAAAAAAAAAAAAAAAAAAAAAAAAACCTCTAAATGTTGTAGAAGGACAAAAAAAAAAAAAAAAATCCCCTCCCAAAACAAAAAATAAACAATACCCAAAAAAGAAAATAAAGAGTTTCTTAAAAGCAGACCATAATTGTTTTCAATTTTAATTTGATTACAAGTTTTTTTTTGGGGGGGTATATATTCATTTAACAAATGTTTACTGACCCCACATTAATATTTTAGGTACTGAACTGGTAACAGATTTTTGATATAGATCTAAGCCTAACTACTTATTGATAAAAATAACAGACATAATGAAATTAGGTTTATTTTTCAATGCTCAAAAGGTACCATCTTGATGCCAGGCAAATGATAGGCCTGCAGTAAATATCATAGAATAATTATTTTTTCTTTTTATTTAATCCATCTCCAGTTAGATAGAATAAATTTGTTCATACCTGATGACTGATGACGGGGCAGCCATTAGCAAATATTTGTAAATACAGCTCTAAAATATTTAGATTTATAGACATCATTTGAATTTTAAAGATGAGAAATGGAAACTCAGTAAAGTTATTTGCCTAATATTGGTGGAGTTCCAAGATTGGTTTTCTACACCTATTGCAGCAAGATGGCTAAGAATCATTTTAAATGAGAATAATGTGAGCATTTTTGTAGACTTTTTTTTTTTTTTTTTTTTTTTTTTTTAAAGATGGGGTTTTACCATGATGGCCAGGCTGGTCTTGAACTCCTGACCTCAGATGATCCACCCACCTCGGCCTCCCAAAGTGCTAGGATTACAGGCATAAGCCACTGCGCCTGGCCTGTAGACTTTTAATTTAATAGTACGAAATTCAAAGAAAAGAAAACACAGGTCGGGTGCACTGGCTCATGCCTATAATCATAGCACTTCGGAAGGCTGAGTCGGGTGGATTGCCTGAAGAGCTCAGGTGTTTGAGACCAGCCTAGATAAGATGACGAAACCCCATTTCTACTAAAAATAGAAAAAATTAGCCAGGTGTGGTGGTGCCTGCTTGTAATTCCAGCTACTCGGGAGGCTGAGGCACATGAGAGTCTATCTTGAACCCAGGAGGTGGAGGTTGCACTCCAGCCTGGGTGACAGAGCAAGACTATCTCAAAAAAAGAGAAAACATGGTTTATCAGTAAACTCGAAGACTGTAAACTCATTGTAGACTGGCTTGACAGTGACTGTGGCTATTAAGCCTATGAGGTTTGAGTTTTAGCACATTTTATTAGGTATCAGTAATAAGTATGTTTTCTTTAAAAAATCCAGTGTACTTCAGTGGTACCCAAGTACCCCCTCTTTATAGTTTGCAGATAATAAGTAATAAGTTTGTTTGTGCTAAACCTTTTTTTCTTTTCTTTTTCTGTTTTTGGAGACAGAGTCTTACTTTGTCGCCCAGGCTGGAATTCAGTGCAGTGGTGATATCTTGGCTCATTGCAGTATCTATATCCCCAGGCTCGGGTGATCCTCCCACCTTAGCCTCCCAAGTAGCTGGGACCACAGGCACATGCCACCACACCTTGCTAGTTTGTGTGTGTGTGTGTGTGTTTTCTTTTTTTTTTTTTTTTTTTTTTTTTTGAGACAAGTCTCTATCACCCCAGCTGAAGTGCAGTGGCTCAGTCTTGGCTCACTGCAACCTCCATCTCCAGGATTCAAGTGATTCTCCTGCCTCAGCCTCCTGAGTAGGTAAGATTACAGGAGTGTGCCGCCACACCCGGCAGATTTTTGAATTTTTAGTGAAGATGGGGTTTCACCATGTTGGCCAAGCTGGTCTGGAACTCCTGACCTCAGGCAATCCGCCTGCCTTGGCCTCCCAAATTGCTGGCATTACAGGCATGAGCCACCACGCCTGGCCTTTTTGTAGTTTTTTGTAGAGATGGGGTTTTGCCATGTTGTTCCAGCTGGTCTCTAACTCCCGAACTCAAGCGGTCTGCTTGCTGTAATTGTGCTGAGATTACAGGCATGAGCTACTGCTCCCAGCCCTCACCTTGTTTTCAAAAGTTAATTTTTGTGTTGTAAAATTGACATGTGCTTAGGGAAAAAAAATCAATTAATTCAGAAAAGTTGAAAGAAAAAGCCAAATTATCCAGATTTCATCTGTGCAGAAAAACTCGCCATCATTGAGTGAAATTATTAATATTTGAGTTGAAAGCTTTTTATATGTAAACTCATTCAATCCTCAAAACAACCTTATGAGATCAGTGCTTTTTTTTTTTTTCTTAAATCATCTCCATTATATAGATGAGGAAGCTGAGATTTAAAAAGGTAAATAAAATGTCTTTGGTTACACAGTATATGAACAGAACAGGAGCCAAATTTTTTTTTTTTTTTTTTTTTGAGACGGAGTCTCGCTCTTGTTACCCAGGCTGGAGTGCAATGGCGCGATCTCGGCTCACCGCAACCTCCACCTCCTGGGTTCAGGCAATTCTCCTGCCTCAGCCTCCTGAGTAGCTGGGATTACAGGCACGCACCACCATGCCCGGCTAATTTTTTTGTATTTTTAGTAGAGACGGGGTTTCACCATGTTGACCAGGATGGTATTGATCTCTTGACCTCGTGATCCACCCGCCTCGGCCTCCCAAAGTGCTGGGATTACAGGCTTGAGCCACCGCGCCCGGCCCAGGCTTGAGCCACCTCCATAGCCCAGGCTTTTAATTGCTTAGATGGACTGCTTCAATAGAAGAGTGGGTAGATTCAAAGCAAATAAAATTTTAGAAAAATATGATCAAGTTACATATGTTACTTTAAAATATATTTACATTTAATTTTTAAAATGTAAAACAAGGATTCAGTACTTCACATAAAGGTGGTTTCACAGAAAATCTGTCAGTAACCTTTATGATCTATGTAAAATAAAGAATATGAAATGCTTTAAGAGATCAGTCAACTTTAGTCAATCAACTTTAGCCTGTTGATTGACCTTAGCAAAAATTTCTTCCACCAATCACCAATTTTTCTTGGTTATATTTTATATAATCAAGATTTGTAACATTGTTTTCCATGTTAGATTTTCAGCTCAAACACATTTTTTCATTTCCTTAGAGATTTTTTTACTGACCTATGAGGGAAGTTGTTTAATTTCCAAATACCTTTCTGTTACTGATTTTTAGTTTAATTCTATTTCAGTCTGTGCATATGCTTCATAGTTTTTTTTTTTTTTTTTTTTTTTTTTTTTAAGATTTGTTTTATGGCCAGTAGTACGGTTTATCTTGGTCCATTTGAATGTGCACAGAGAAGAATGTGAATTCTGGTATTGCTGAATGAAGTGTTTAAAATGTCAATTAGGGCAAGTTTTTAATAATGCTGTTCAGGTATTCCATATACGTACTCATTTCCTGCCTACTTGTTCTATCAATTAGAGAAGTGATAAAATTTCTAACTACAATTATGAATTTGTCTTTATATTTATGTTAATTTATTCCCTCTTTGCTTTATTAGTCGTCTAGTACCTGTTTAAACATTCCTAATACTAAAATCTCTCCATCAGAGTTAGCATGGTTTCCATTTTCCTGACTGGAACCTACCCAATATATATATCAAAATCCCATGTATGTTTAGGTCTCTTGGTCTACTCCTGCAGCAATACCATATTGTTTCAGTTACTGTAGTTTTGTAATAACTCATTTTGTAGTAGGGTAATCTTACTGTTCTTCAAGAGTATCTTGACTATTCTAGTGTTTTGGTCTTCCCTATTATCAGGGAAAAAACTTAGCCATAGGGCTTTATAAGCAGTAAACCTGCTACTACTTTATAGGTACAAAAGGTAGACAACAAGACTTAATGAGTTAGAGTAAGACAGATTATTATGGCATAGCAAACAACATGGCATTGATGTAGTTGTTCAGATTTCCCTACCCTAAGTCTTATGGACTATGCAGCGGGCCTAAATGTGTGCTGTGAAGGCAATAAGTTGTATTTCAGCTGAGGAAAATTCAGAGCCAAGGGCTCAGCACTTTTGAGTAAGCAACAAAACATTGTAACAAATAGCAAACAAACCAGTACCCTTTCCCAGAGAGAGCAGTTGCCTGGTGGTCATGCTGTGGTTTCCTTGACCTGCTTAATTGCCTATCTGACTCGCTATAGAAAATGCACAGTATCAGGAGATGATTAAGGCTTTTGTACATTCAACAAGAATTGCAGGGGTGCTCAGAGCCAATGATGGACTACCTCCCTTAACTCATAATTTTAGAATAATCTTATTAAATTATACAAAGAACCCTGTTGAAATTTTATGTGAAATTGCATTGTTAACAATAGATGATTTTACAGAGAGCTGACACCATTATATTAAGTTTTCCTATGAATGAACAAAATATACTTCTCTAACATGTTTTTATATATATAGTCATCCCTTGGTTTTCACAGAGGGTTGGTTCCAGTACCCGCATCCTCCCCCACCCCAAGAGGGATACCAAAATTCTCAAATCCCTTACATAAAATGGCATAGTCTTTGCATATAGACCTATGCACCCGCCTATCACATGCTTTAACTCATCCCCAAGTTACTTAGAGTAACTAAAACAATGTAAATGATAAATAACTAGTAAATAGATGTTAGACTGTATTTTTATTTGTATCATTTTTATTGTACATTTTCCCCCCTGCATATTTTATTCCAAGGTTGGTTGAATCCACAGTGTGGAACCTGCAAATATAGAAGGCCAACAGTAGGTAGGTAGAGAGAGAGAAAGAGAGAGTAAAGCTTCTCACAACCTGTTTTATATACATAGTACAGCTTTATAATTACTACATATAGACATTGCACCACTTTTGCTGAAGTTATCAAAAAGACCATGACATGATGGCTCACACCTGTAATTCCAGCACTTTGGGAGGCCGAGGCAGGAGGATCACTTGAGCCCAGTAATTAAGAGACCAGCCTGGGCGATGTAGTGAAACCATGTTTTTACAAAAAAAAATTTTTTTAATTAGCCAGGCATGGTGGCATGTGCCTCTAGTCCCAGTCCCAGCTACTCAGGAAGCTGAGGTGAGGGAGGATAAAGCAAAAGAATCACTTGAGCCCAGGAGTTTGAGCTATGATCATACCACTGCACGTCAGCCTAGGCAAAAGAGAGAGACTTTATCTCTTTAAAAAAAAAAGTTATCTCTAAGAATGTTAGATTTTTGTGGCTATTGTAAATAGTATCTTTCTATTGTTGTAATTAAATATTTTAACTGTTTGCTGCTAATGGATAGAAATCCTATTGCTTTTTTGTGTATTGATCTTACTGATCTTTTCATTCTATTTGTAGATTCTCTTAGGTTTTCTGCCTAAACAATTATCATTTTTCAATAATTACAGTTCTGTTTCTTTTCAGTTAAATATATTTCTTGTCTTATCCAACTATAAATAAAGGAGTGAGGAAAGGATTATGCTTCTTAGTACTCTTAAAACATTATCATAAGAAAATTTCAATGATCCTATACAATAAATATTTTTCCTTTTTTTTAACGGGTGATGAAAAGACAGGCTCAGGGATATGAAATGACTTGTTTAAAGACATATAAAAGAATCAAGACTCAAAACACTCTCCATCTGATTTCAAAGACTGATCTTTGCACTATAGCATGCTGCTTCCAGATTTGAAGGAAAAAATTAAAAATGTATATACCTAGCACTCGACTTACAACCACGATCGGTTCCGACAGACCGGTCATAACACGATTTGGTCGTAAATTGAGTAGGCTATATGCACGGGGAGATGGTAGTGCTGCCGGAAGCTGGTCTGCACTGTCGTACGCTCAGCTGGGCAACATTTGCGCTGCCAGACACGGAGCAGCCGTGGCTAGCAATTGTGGTCGTAAAGTCGAATGGTCGTAAGTTGCATAGGTTGTAAGTCGATCAATTCCTGTAGTATTTTTTCTTAGAATAGCTTAAAAAAGGAATTTCATGATAACCTTTAAAAATATAACTGCTCTTTTTTCTTTAATATGAAACTATTTATCACATTACTTTTCTACTTTTAGGTGCAAAAAAGAAAAAAGAAAGTAGAAGAGCCACTGAAAGTAGAATACCTGTTTCAGAAAGTCAACCGGTGACTCCTGAAAAACATCGAGCTAGAAAAAGACAGGTATTTGTTTTATATTATACTTGGATAACACTTAGACAGACATTAAAGTTATAACTTGAATAATTGTGATTATTTCTGTTCAGTCCTCCAAAAATCTTGAATATAAAATATTTACCCTTTACCATCTTTGCCTATTCAAAATGGAATTCTTCACCCACATTTAAAAGTTTTAAGTTGGGTGTTGATACTGACATCTATCTGGAATTATTGTGATACTATCATAAAATCTGTTTATCAGAGGTAAGGTGGGACTTAACTTCACATTATAAGCTTTGATATTTAAATTTTCCTAATAGGGATCCAATTCCAAAATCTCTGCCATATCTGAGTGTGGTCCTGATGCTTACTTTGTCTCTTCAGACTGTGCTTTTTGCTTTTTAGCATTTTTATAATATTTTGCTGATAGCTAGACATGATATATCAGGTAAAAGGAAATGAGATAAGTGACCTTTTAATGTGGGGTTTTATGTTTATCCGGCTAGGAGTTACCGTTTGCTGTAGCTGTAGGTGTTAAAGGTTAAAATTTCCAGCTGGGTGTGGTGGCTTATGCCTGTAATCCTAGCACTTTGGGAGGCCGAGGTGGATAGATCACCTGAGGTCAGGAGTTCAAGACCAGCCTGGCCATCATGGTGAAACCCCATCTTAAAAATAAATAAATAAATAATAATAAAATAAAATTTCCTCTAGTGTCTTGTTTTTTTCTCTCTTGTTGTCTATGGGTTTCCCTAGTGACTGCTTTAATAAGAGTCTGAGGGAGCTCTTTTAGCTGTAATACCAAGGATCCTGACTGATGTGCTGGTAAGATAAGGGGGGGTGAAGCATTCTGGAGTCCTATGCATAGGTCTCTTTCTTTTAGTAAGCCTGTGTCCTGAGACACCACCTCTTGGGTGAGACTTGAAGGCTAGAGAGGGGTGGGGTTGAGTATTTCCACGGGTAAGTTAGGCTCTTTTAAAGCCTCAGTCAGTTAGGTTCTGGCAAAATTGTTTCTCTTGAGGGCAGGATTTTGTTAAGGAGACCAGAATGCTCTACTGATTTATTTTGAAATGGGGAGTATTTCAAAATGGCTGCTTTTCCCCTCCCGCTGTCAGAAGCAGGAAGGAGTTTTTGTCTGATATTTACCCTGAGACCTGCTAGGGCTCCTGGAGTAAAACTCATGCAAGTTTATGAGTCCCTCTGAAACTGGGCCCATGGAGTTTTTAACTCTCAAGCTTATCCACACTGAGCCTCCATCAGTTCCTCAGCCTCAGTTAATTGCTTCTACCAGTATTGGCTCCACCTGTGAGCTTCTGCTCATCTGCCTCTCTGCTTCTCTAGTTTTTAGGGCAGCAGTTTGCCATGTGACATTAGTTCTTTGTTGTATCTAAGAAGAGTTACTGATTTTCAGTTGGATCAACAGCTTTTTTCTTCTGGGGACTGGCGTGATGATTTCCAAGCTCTTCACATACGGGACTGGAAACCAGAAGTCTGCCTTATACAACAACTGATCTTTTCCTGTAGTTTTTCCACAGCCATTCCAAATGAGATTGTAGGTGTTATTTACGGATATATATAAAGAAAGCAGTTTTTTTTCTTCTATTCAAGCCAAAATATAGGATATCAACCACATAATTAGTGATAATATCTGTCACCATTTCCTATACCAAAAAAGAATTCCGTGGCTATCACAAGTTCCTGGTTTTATTTTTTAGCTTTCCATTGTTGGCTTTTTGTTAGAATACTTGTTTTAGAAGATAAGTGACAGACTTAATTTTATTTTGTATTGAGGTTTTTTTAAAAAGATTTATGGAAATAGCCTATGTCTACTTGGACAGTTTTCTTTTTGATGCATTGGTCTGTTAAACAGACAAAGATATTTCTTCCTTCCTTATCAGAACTAAAGAGCCCTTCTTTTATAAATGTATTCCATTAAAGAAGAAAAGTAAATGCCTTTCAAACTTTTTTCCCTTAACAATATGTAATGAGAAATACTGTAACAGTATTGTCTTTTACTGTTAGTAGTATCATTTTAAGGCATTAAAAAGCATTATTTGTTCTCTAGAATGGACATAGAGTTTTCAGATCTTAAGTTATATAATTTCTAGCCTTGGGAAAGAAAAAGATTGGTGTGTTTTAATTTGTTATGTGCTCTTTGTATCTTTTCAGGCGATTGGCATGGCTGGAGTTATTATGATTTTGTATTGATTTTGATTTTTCGAGAAAATACAAGATAAACGGCAATAGAACAAAAGAAATGGGTTTTATAGGTTTAATGTCCAGGAATAGATCACCTTAAACTCTTCCCTTAAACTATTACCATGAATGGAATCTGGTACAATCAGTTTAATGTATAAAATGAGGAAATGGAAAGTTTTAAGCAGAGTAGTAGACTTTATGAAATTGTACTGCCCTTATGTTTTCTTTCTGATCTGACACTGATTGGTCAGTTGTGTCACTCATTCAACTCTAGCTATAGAAAGTAGTAGGAGTTGGTACCAGTGATTACTAGGCCACTTAATCTCGAAACTTAAAAATAAATCTTTCCTTACTTTCCAGACTGATTGCTTATTCCATATGATGTTTTTCCAAGACTCTTTCAGTCACAGGTAAAATTAAGCAAAGCCTGAAAACATTTAGATCAAGCAAAATAAGGCATAATCATTATATCAAGCTAAAGTTACTCATTTTCAATAGAAGAAAAAAAATACTTAATGCTAAACACTGTTGTTCAGTTAACTTTACTGACAACATTACTACTTTCTTCTAGGTTAGGGGTGAGCAAAATTTTTCTGTAAAGAGCAAGATTTATAGAAAATATGTATGTGAAATATTCATAGTTTCTGTTACATATTTTAAACATTTTAATTTTTTTAATGTAAAAATGATTCTTAGCTTCAGGGCTGAAGAAAACCAACCTTGGGCTGGGTTTTGGCAGTAACTTGCTGACCCCTGCTATAGATGACCCACTGGAAAATACTACTTACACTTACTGCACCCAGGACCCCAAATAGGCTTCAAACAGAGAGTATTGGTCACTTCTTGAAAGAAAGGGGCTTTTGTATTGTATAAGACATCATCTATGCTTCTTGTTAAAAATACTATAGCTCAGATAAAGATAAGAAAACAATGCTGTATATGTGTATAAAATTTTTCTAAACCACAACTTTTTAAAGCTGAATGATATATGACAGCTTCTTGAAAGAACAGAAATTCTTAACTTGGAGACCATGGAGTTGATAGGCTCTTTAAAGGGAGTCTATGTGGCCCCCAAATTTGTATATAAAATTTTAGATACCTACACTTTTCTGTGGAGTGGATCTATAAAATTTCTGTGACCCCAAAGGTTAATAACCCACTGTTGAAGTCCTTTTAATTAGTCACCCCACACATGAAAAAATAATACATCTCTTGTTTTTTATCAGTTAATGACAAGCAGTGTCGTGAGGTTTTGTAGGAATGAAGGCTGAGTCAGGCAGTAGTAGATAGTCATAGGAGGCTGTCAGTCTTTGTCTAGAGATTGAATAGCCACGTACTTGTAAGCAGTACAGTTGCCGATAGGTGTGCTGCAGACAAACAAGCAAAAGCAGGTACAGAAGAGACCAGGTTGGTATCTCGGATTAAGTCACAAAGCAGAGGGATGGCAAGAACAAATGACCAGGTTTAAGGTAGCTCAAACAAACTTATACCTGGGGTTTGGTTGTGGTCACTGCCAACTCTTTGGTATCGAGTCATATGCAAGATGGTTCTCATGTCATGTTTGTCCTCTTCAGGCCACCTTGAATTCTTCCTAATTAATGGCATCAGACAAGCGTTTTTTTTGTTTTTTTTTTTTCTTTAATTGTAGTAAAGTACACATGATATAAAATTTATCATTTACCATTTTAACTATTTTTAAATGTACAGTTTGGTAGCATTAAATATATTCTTATTGTGCCACCATCACTACCACCTATGAATAGCATTCTTCCTCTTACAAAACTGAAACCGTACCCATTTAACAGTAACTCCATTTCCATCCCCCCAACCCCCTTGCAACTATCATTCTACTTTCTGTTTATGAATTGAACTATTCTAGGTACCTCATATCGCTAAAGTAATATAATATTTGTCTTTTTCTGTCTAACGTAATGTCCTCAAGGTTCATCCATGTTCTAGAATGCATTGGAACTTTCTTTTTAAGGCTGAATTATACAAACATTTTGTTTGTCCATTTATCAATTGATGGACAGTTGAGTTGCTTCCACATTTTAACTATTGTGAATAATGCTGCTATGAACATGGTTGTACAAATATCTCTTCAGTCCGCAGCTCTCAACTCTTTTGGATATATACCCAGAAGTGGGATTGCTGGATCATATGGTAGTTCTTTTTTAAATTTTTTGGTTAACTGCATACTGTTTTCCATAGTGGCACTATAATTTTACATTCCCACCAACAGTGTGCACAGGTTCCACTTCATCCATATCCTCACCAACACTTTTTTTGTGTTTTTTTGATAGCAGCCATCTGAATGAATGTGGGTTGATGAACTGGGTTTTTAAGGAAAATGTGAAGTGCTGGAGAATGTCTTGTAGTCTAGTCACAGTAAATAATCACGCAGATGGACAGATTGCTTTTTTGGCATGCCAACAGAAAGAGTAATTAGTTGGTCACTTGTAGCAAATGCCAAGTATCAGTAATATTTCTGTGTATAGTATTAAATTTGCTTTTTAAATTTTTTATTTCAAGCATTTTCTCTCAGCCTAAAATTCGATGTTTTTTAATTAGTTTACGTTAGTTGCATTTTTCAAAGTCTATTTTAGACAAGATTTGAGTTGTGTATGTGTGTGTAATATTTCCCCTAACATAGGCAAAATAGGGTTTTCACTGAGTTCATTAGTGAACTACTAAACGTTCATATTCTATTTGGAGATTTGGAGGATTAATAAATACAACTGTTAACAGTTGTAGAAGAGCATTTTAAGAGACAGTGTAGCCTTAAAGTCAGACAAATTGACTTGACATTTTGCACTGTCACTTTCTATCTAATCTTGGCTGGGTGAGGTTACATCAAATGAACAGTAATAATAATGGTCTCTAAAAATGTTACGATAAATGTAAAATCTCATAAAAATCTAGGAAATGTTTAGAAAAATCTGTCTTTAAGAAACTAAGCATGATTTTGATTTTTTTAAACTGACATTTGTAGTAGGTATTTTCTTTTTAAATAATTGTTTCTGTTAATAACTGCTTTACTTTTTATCAAAAGGCATGGCTTTGGGAAGAAGACAAGAATTTGAGATCTGGCGTGAGGAAATTTGGAGAGGGAAACTGGTCTAAAATACTGTTGCATTATAAATTCAACAACCGGACAAGTGTCATGTTAAAAGACAGATGGAGGACCATGAAGAAACTAAAACTCATTTGCTCAGACAGTGAAGACTGATTGCGTTTCTAAAAGCTTGATGAAAGGACAGTTAAGTACATGTAGATCACTACATTTTGTTTGAAACTTGCATCATTGATGTATTTTAAAACTTTTGTTTAAAGCATTACAGTATTTTTCTGTGACCATCGATATAAGGGTTTGTGCTCTAAGAATTAAAGTATATGCTATCATTGTGTTCTTTAAGAACCTTTTGATAAACTGTTAATTTGTTGAACCCTGCCACATTTAGTATCCCCACCTCCAAATCCTACTCCAGTGAAAAAATTAAAAGCTGATCTGAAAAAAATATTTTAATTAACCTATTTTGTGTCTGTAGGCTGACCTCAACCCTGTAACGTAACCCATTAAAATGAATTTTTTAGATAATTGAATAACAATAGTCCTTTGATATGAGATAGTGACTTGGTTTATGGCCTTAATATACTGCTTAATTACTTAAGACATTCATTAATAGAATGATAAATGTACAAAGTAACCTATAAGTATGACATACGTTTGCTTTCAGTGGCTTCATGTAAAGAAGAAAACTTGAAAACAGTAATACCCAAGAACATATGGGAACAGTAGACACTGGGGAGGTAGGGTGGGGAGCAAGAGCTGAAAACTACCTACTGGGTACTCTGCTGACTACCTGAGTGAGGGGATCATCCGTACCCCAAACCTCAGCATCACAAACCTAGTATACCCAGCTAACAAACCTGCCCATGTGTTCCCTGGATCTAAAATAAAAATTGCAATAATTTTTTTTTAAAAAGCAAAAGACGGCCAGGTACAGTGAGTCATGCCTGTAGTCCCAGCACTTTGGGAGACCGATGCGGGCGGATCTCAAGGTCAGGAGATTGAGACCATCCTGGCCAACATGGTGAAACCCCGTCTATACTTTAAAGAATAAAAAAAAAAAAAAACTGGGCATGGTGGCATGCACCTGTAGTCCCAGTTACTTGGGAGGCTGAAGCAGGAGAATCACTTGAACCCAGGAGGCGGAAGTTGCAATGAGCAGAGATCGCACCGCTGCACTCCAGCCTGGCAACAAAGAGAGACTCTGTCTCAAAAAAACAAAAAGTATTACCCAGGGGACAAAATTTGTACTATTAGCAAGAATCCTTTTGTATCTCATTTAGAAACAACTTGACTTTTGTTCCAGTGTTTAAACTTTGACAAAAAATGGTTTTGAATAGATCTTTATAACATAACCTGATGCCATAAATATAAGATTCTCTGATACGTTCATTTAATATATCAATATTTGGCCTAAAACAGTATTCTGTAAAGCTTAAGTTGGTATTAACTATGATCATCTTGATGTCTAGGATAGGTAATAAAGTTATACATACCTTACTAAGCAATTTTGGTTTTTCACTAACGTTTTATTCTTTAAAAGATTTAGACAATTACTTAGCATTTTGAGTTGTGTGCTTTATTTAGCAAGTGAGTAAAAATATTAGAATATTGAAGTATTTGCTTCACTATAAAAAAATCAAATGGTAGTGTTTTATAATCTCTATTTCCTATTAAGGTTTTATATGTTACTTTCCCTTAGTTCCTGAATTTGTTGTTCTATATACTATATATAAACAGAAACGTGGATGATTACCATATGTTTCCTGACTCCTTTATCTTGTTACACCATGAGATACTGTCATTGTTTATTGGAGACATTTTGATGATTAGTGCGAAGGCTGGCATCATGAATCAAAATAGACTTGTTAAGTCAACTTCATTCCAAACACATACCGTAAATCATAAAATCTAAGTTGCCATTAATTGTAAGATGCCCTGTTATTTCACGTACAACTAGAAAAGGAAAATTGGTATCAATTATAGTATGGTCCTTTCTTATTTTGAATTATACTTCTTAGAAGAGCTATTTTAGATTTATTTAAACATAAGATTTTTAATCGCATAATTTGTGGATACAAAAAAAGAGAAATAAGCAGAACAAGTTGGGTAATATAGTCCTAAAACCTCATCTTCTCCAGTCTGAGTATTCTGAATCCTGTTTTGTTTTGTTTTGTTTTGTTTGTTTTGTTTTGTTTTGTTTTGTTTTGTTTTTTGTTTTGTTTTGTTTTGTTTTGTTTTGAGACAGGATCTCACTTCATTGTCCATCCTGCAATGCAGTGGCACAATCACAGCTCACTGCAGCCTCTACTTCCTGGGCTCAGGTGATTCTCCTACCTCAGCCTCCCAAGTAGCTTGGACTACAGCCATGTGCCACCACGCCCAGCAAATTTTTGTATTTCTTTGTAGAAATGGGGCTTCTTCATGTTGCCCAGGTTGGTCACAAACTCCTGGTCCCAAGAGATCCACCCGCCTCAACCTCCCAAGGTGCTGGTATCACAGGCATGAGCCACTGCGCCTGGCCACTGAATTCTTTTTCGTGGGAATTTTTGTTGAGATAATGTAAATTCACATGCAATGGTAAGACATAATACAGAGATCTCTTGTATACTCAGCCCTTTTTCCCCAAATATTAATATTTTGTAAAACTATTATGTATCACCACCAGGATATTTATATTGATACAGTCCATTCCTCTTATTTCTCCAGTTTTGTATTGTGTATTTAGATCTAAACAGTATTATCACTTGTGTTCATATATCCACCACCATGAGAATCCCTCACATTGCTCTTCTGTAAGCACGCGCACCTCTCTCCTGCATCCTTCCCCCAATTTCTGACACCCACTATCCTATCCTCTATTTATCAAAGTTAATTATGTGAAAATGTTATATAGTGACATCATCAAAAATAGCAAAAGAGGGAGCTCCAAAGATCTGTCCTTCTACTGAAGCAACCATTGCTAGCAAAAACTTAAGATCAACTTTTTGGGTCTCTGCTATCTAATAAAAACAACCACCAGAGGAATGCTTAATAAAGAGCCTATTTAATAAAAGGGTTTTGGTGGTTTTGCTTACATACCTACCATGCCCCATCTCCCAGCCAGGCAATAGCTGAAAGGACAGTGGCCTCTGTTCCTGGTGCATTTTGATGCAGGCAATACAGATCTTGCTCTCACAGAAATGTGGATGTGCTTTGACCTGCCTGGCAGCTCCTGAAGGTTCAGCTCAAGTTTGCCTTTGTTTCGCCCCCCTCCATGCTGGAACAGCCTCACAGTGCTTATCAAAAGCATTACCTGCAGCCACCTGGAGCTGGGGACAGCAAATGGGGCAAGTAGCAAACAGACCAAAAAGCTTGGGAAGGAAATACTGGAAGATATGAGAGAGATAAGGAGATAAGGCTCAGAAGGGCTCTTGTCTGTAATAGGTAATCCCGAAGGCCACACACTTGCTTAGCACCAGACATTTTCAGAAAAGACCTGAGAGGACTCTAGGCCTGCACCTCTGACTGATCTTTAGGCTCCACAGAAGCAGGAGGTGGAAGCTAAAGCAGAATTGTAGATGGCCCGGCTAAGCACTGAAGGAATGGCCAGTCAGAACCAATCTGCAAAGCCTGGGAGAATTATCATTTTTAATTTTTTTTTTTTTTTTTAAATAGAGATGTGGTCTCGCTTTGTTGCCCAGGCTTGTCTTTAACTCCTGGTCTCAAGAAATCCTCCTGCCTCAACCTCCCAAAATGAAAGAGTATATTTTGTCCTTTTGGACTCATGACCATTAAGGAAATTAGGTGAAATGCTGTACATATTCTTTGCCATCTTTCACTCGGCATGTTTGTACAATTCAAATTGTAGCTGTAGCTTGTTAGTTTTTATTTCTACACTAGTCCACTACATGATTCTATCAATAGTTTATGCTGTTGATGAGCATTTGAAGGGTGAAAATAAATGAAGACCAAACATGAGAAAAACAGACTATTCATTCAGAGCTTGCTGTAGCAAAGGAATCAGCCACAATTTCTTCTGTTTAGCATACTCAAAGGCAGACAGGGTTATAGTGGGGGAAAAGGGGGAAGGTTCAGGAATGCTTTGCTTGGAGGGTGTTGGCATGAGGAAGCTGGAAGCTGACCAGCTAGCCGCAGGCGTCTTACAGAATTGTTTTGTGGAAACTATTTTGGTTTTTCTGATTGATCCCAAGTTGGAAGAGGGAGCAAAATGTTGGAATAATGGCAGTAATTGAGTAAGTTGATCATTCTGAACAGATTGCTGTGCAGATTGTGGTTTGGCTTCCAGGACTGGTTGCTGCAGAGGGTGTGGGTGAGAGTTCTATTGTCACAGAAGCTCTGCCCATCATCCATATATATGCTCAGTCTCAGATTTGTTTCCAGTGTTTGGCTACTAGGCTTTTGCATTTCACATGAAGTGTGATTTTAGAAAGAATAGCCTGCCAGAACAAGGTCCAATGAATTTTAAAGGAAGGAAACACAATCTAGAACTCCACAGCAAGGGTCAACCATGAAAAGTTAGGTATGAATATTATAATTCCTAAAGCAAGCATTTTTTCAAAAATACAGATAGCCAATAGAATACTAGATTACTCTATTGGAATAATAAAGATTATTCATACAAACTGGAAACAAAAAGTAGTGAAACAAACAAAACCACAGGGACAAACAGAAGAAATAAAATGGCACACCTAAATCCAACCACACTGATAATTACATTAAATGTTAACAGTCTAAGCCAGAAGGGGTGTGGCAAACTTTTTCTGTAAAGCGCCAGATAGTACATATTTTAGGCTTCTCGGGTCGTACAGTCTCTGTACTCTGCCTCAAATTAGCCAGAGGCAGTACATAAATGAGCGGGTATGGCTGTGTTCCAATAAAACTATATTTACAACAAACAGGCTGGATTTAGCACAGGTGATAGTTTCCTGACCTTTGCTGTGGAGTTGTAGGGTGTGTTTCCTTTCTTTAAAATTTGCTGGACCTTGTTCTGGCAGGCAGTTAAATTACTTCTGAATCTGGGAACTTCTTTTAATTCTCTTGGTTTGTTTCCAGTTTGGGAAGTGTCCAAGTTTGGAACCACTTTTAAACTAAATTAACAGGTTGGTTTTCCAAGCTCAGCCTGGTGATGAGAATTTGGGCTACAAATCCATAGGATAGCTGACTGCCAATGACCTCTTAGTCCCATTCAATGCTTGCACTGTTCCTTGAGAAGGGAGGGTTTGAAGTGACTTCTGGTTCAATCTCCCCCTAAGAATATAGTCTTTTAGTGACCTCATTTAGTTATTCCCACCTCAATGTGTCATTGGGTTTTGACTTCTGGCCTCCTTGCTGAGGAAGAGAAGACAATAATGGAAGTAAGAAGTGTAAAAGGACCCCCATTCCTCTAAGGCTGAGACCTCTTCAAAGAGGACCTTCCTACCCCTGGACCACAGCCTGCAGATGGGGAAGAGACTGGCCAGAGGGCACAGGTGGAACAACATCCCATTATGACTGGAGGGTGTGGCCTGGAGGGGAGGTAGCGTGAGGGTGCAACTGGAACTCATCCACATAGCTCTCCCCTGAATAATAATGACAGGACCAGAACTGGAAGGGAATGGTCTTCCTGTCACTTTCACTCCAGAGACTTTCCAAAGCTCTCTGTTGGTAAAGCTTAATAGTCATTTTGTCAACAGATGTTTACAGAGTCTAGCCCAAGTCCATCTATCACAAAGCAGGGCAAAGAAGGGTGGATTTGGAGCTGAGAGCCATTATATTGATAATTGACACATAAAGTGCTTTTTATTTTTTTCAACTTAACCCACCCAACATACACACACACATACACCTTCATATGTCAAAATAACATTAAAGTGGAGGACGATCCAAGATGGCCGTTTAGGAACAGCTCAGGATTGCAGCTCCCAGTGAAAGCGCAGAGGGTGAGTGGACGCCGCGTTTTTATTGCCCACAGACTAGGAAATTCCCGGGCAGGGGAGCTCCACAGTCGCCAGCGCGGCTGTTTCGGCCAGCGCCGCTGCTTTGCCCCGCGCGGCTGCTTTGTCGGCGCCCCGGAGCCGCGGTTCTCCGTACAAAATACACCGGTCCGGGGGCCCTTTTGGCTGGCGATTGGAGCCACGGGAATTCGCCCATTTGCCGGTTCAAAAAAGGGACTGAGCAGAGAACCAGGACAGTAGATTCCAGGGCAAAAAAAAAAAAAAAAAAAAAGCGCCACAAACCTCAGTGCCGATGTTTAAGCCAGCTCAGTGAGTGGCCGTAGGGGAAAACAAACAGACCTCGGCGCCTCTTAAACTGGCGACCGGAACACCAACTTAAAAAAGGCTCTGAGGCAGGGAGCCAGGCGATCAGGCTCGGCTGGCCCCACCCCCACAAAAGAACAGCAACCAGAAACTCTGGATTGAGAGTTCCACAGCAAGCGCAGCTGAACCCGGGACGGTCCAGCTCTGTGGGGGAGGGGCGTCCGCCATTACCGAGGCAGCCCGCCGTTGCCAAGGCAACCCGACTTTGCCAAGGCAACCCGCCACAGCGAAGAAACTCCGCCTCAACAGAGGTGGGCCACCATCGCCAAAGCAGCTCTTACTACACCCATATAAACAGGACTGCAGGGAAGTTCACTCGGCAGCGGGGCGGAGCCCACAGCAGCCCAGCAAAGCTGCTATAGGCCGACAGTGACTAGGCTGCCTCCTTGCTGGGCTGGGCAGGTCTGAAGGAGAAAAAAAAAAAAAAAAAAAAAAAAGAAGGCGGCAGCATAACGGAAACTCATAAATAAAGCCCCAAATCCCTGGGACAGAGCACCTGGGAACAAAAAGCAGTTTATGGGTTCTGCTGCAGCAGACCTAAAAGTATCTGCCCAGCAGCTCTGAATGAACAACAACAGAGCTCACAGCTCACCGTCTGAACTCCTATAAAGAAGAGACCGTCTCCTCAAGCAGCTCCCTGACCCCTATATATCCAAAAAGACACCTCATAAAAGAGAGATCAGATTGACACTAGGCGGGTATCCTTCTGGGACAAAGATAGCAGAAGAAGAAAACTGGTAACAACCCTTGCTGTTCAGCAGCTGCTGCAGGTGAACCCCAGGCAAGCAGGGCCTGGAGTGAACCTCAGCAGACCTACAGCAGAGGGGCCAGACTGTCAGAAGGAAAACCAAGAAACAGACATAACTTAACCATCAACAAACAGACCGTCAATCTGAAAGATTTGAGACCCAATCTGAAAGCCAGCAACTACAAAGTCGACAGGTGGATAAATCCTTAAAGATGTGAAGAAACCAGCGCAAAAAGGATGAAAACACCCAAAACCAGAACACTTCTCCTCCTAAAAGGGATCACAACTCCTCACCAGCAAGGGAACAAGGTTGGATGGAGAACGAGTGTGATGAAATGACAGAATCAGACTTCAGAAGGTGGGTAGTAAGAAGCTTCTGTGAACTTAAAGAACATGTTCTAACCAAATGCAAAGAAACTAAGAACCTTGAAAAAAGATTTGATGAAATGCTAACAAGAATGGACAAAATAGAAAGGAATATAAGTGAATTGATGGAGCTGAAAACTGCAACACGAGAACTTCGTGAAGCATGCACAAGTATCAACAGCCGAATTGACCAAGCAGAAGAAAGGATATCAGAGGTCGAAGATCAACTCAATGAAATAAAACGGGAAGGCAAGACTGGAGAAAAAAGGGTAAAAAGGAATGAACAAAGTCTCCAAGAAATGTGGGACTATGTGAAAAGACCTAATCTACATTTGATAGGTGTACCCAAATGCGACGAAGAGAATGAATCCAAGCTGGAACATACTCTTCAGGATATTATCCAGGAAAACTTCCCCAACCTAGCAAGGCAGGCAAACATTCAAGTCCAGGAAATACAGAGAATACCACAAAGATATTCCTGAAGAAGAGCAACCCCAAGGCACATAATCGTCAGATTCACCAGGGTCGAAATGAAGGAGAAAATACTAAGGGCAGCCAGAGAGAAAGGTCGGGTTACCCGTAAAGGGAAGCCCATCAGACTCACAGCAGATCTCTCAGCAGAAACCCTACAAGCCAGAAGAGAGTGGGGGCCAATATTCAACATCCTTAAAGAAAAGAACTTTCAACCCAGAATCTCCTATCCAGCCAAACTAAGCTTCATAAGTGAAGGAAAAATAAAATCCTTTGGGAACATGCAACTACTCAGAGATTTCGTCACCACCAGACCAGCTCTACAAGAGCTCCTGAAAGAGGCTCTACACATATAAAGGAACAACAAGTACCAGCTCAACTAAAGGGCAAAACACCCAGGTAGCACCAAAATGGCAGTATCAAATTCACACATAACAATATTAACCCTAAATGTAAATGGACTAAATGCCCCAATCAAAAGACACAGACTGGCAAATTGGATAAAAAGACAAAACCCATCGGTGTGCTGTATCCAGGAAACCCATCTCACATGCAAGGATACACAAAGGCTCAAAATAAAGGGATGCAGGAAGATTTACCAGGCAAATGGAGAGCAAAAAAAAGCAGGAGTTGCAATTCTCATCTCTGATAAATTAGACTTTAAAGCAACAAAGATCATAAGAGACAAAGAGGGACATTACATAATGGTAAAAGGATCAATGCAACAAGAAGAGCTAACGATCCTAAACATATACGCACCCAATACAGGAGCACCCAGATACATAAGGCAAGTTCTTAATGACTTACAAAGAGACTTAGACTCCCACACAATAATAGTGGGAGACTTTAACACCCCATTGTCAACATTAGACAGATCAACCAGACAGAAAATTAACAAGGATATCCAGGACTTGAACTCAGACCTGGACCAAGCAAACCTAATAGACATTTACAGAACTCTCCACCCCAAATCCACAGAATATACATTCTTCTCAGCACCACATCACACCTACTCTAAAATTGACCACATCATTGGGAGTAAATCGCTCCTCAGCAAAGGCAAAAGAACGGAAATCGTAACAAACAGTCTCTCAGACCACAGTGCAATCAAGTCAGAACTCAGAATTCAAAAACTAACCCAGAACCGCACAGCTTCATGGAAACTGAACAACTTGCTCTTGAATGTTGACTGGATAAACAATGAAATGAAGGCAGAAATAAAGATGTTCTTCGAAACCAACGAGAATGAAGACACAACATACCAGAATCTCTGGGACACATTTAAAGCAGTCTCTAGAGGAAAATATATAGCAATAAGTGCCCACATGAGAAGCAAGGAGAGATCAAAAATGGACACCCTATTGTCAAAACTGAAAGAGCTAGAGGAGCAAGATCAAAAAAACTCAAAGTCTAGCAGAAGACAAGAAATAGCTAAGATCAGAGCAGAACTGAAGGAGATAGAGACACAAAAAACCCTTCAAAAAATCAATAAATCCAGGAGCTGGTTTTTTGAAAAGATCAACAAAATAGACAGACCACTAGCCAGATTAATAAAAAAGAAATGAGAGAATAACCAAATTGATGCAATAAAAAATGATAAAGGGGATATCACCACAGATTCCACAGAAATTCAAACCATCATCAGAGATTATTCCAAACAACTCTATGCACACAAACTAATAAACCTGGAAGAAATGGATAAATTCCTGGACACTTGCCTCCTGCCAAGCCTAAACCAGGAAGAAGCTGAAACCCTGAACAGACCCATAACAAGGTCTGAAGTTGAGGCAGCAATTAAGAGCTTACCACCCAAAAAAAGCCCAGGTCCAGATGGGTTCACAGCTGAATTCTACAAGACATACAAAGAGGAGCTGGTACCATTTCTTCTGAAACTATTCCAAACAATACAAAAAGAGGGAATTCTTCCGAAATCATTTTATAAGACCAACATCATCCTGATTCCAAAACCCGGCAGAGACTCAACAAGAAAAGAAAACTACAGGCCAATATCCATGATGAACATAGATGCAAAAATCTTCAATAAAATACTGACAAGCCGATTGCAACAGCACATCAAAAAGCTTATCCACCATGATCAAGTAGGCTTCATCCCGGGGATGCAAGGCTGGTTCAACATACGCAAGTCTATAAACGTAATTCACCACATAAACAGAACCAAAGACAAAAACCACATGATTATCTCAATTGATGCAGAGAAGGCCTTTGACAAAATTCAACAGCCCTTTATGCTAAAAACCCTCAATAAGCTAGGTATCGATGGAATGTATCTCAAAATAATAAAAGCTATTTATGACAAACCAACAGCCAATATCATACTGAATGGGCAAAAACTGGAAGCATTCCCCTTGAAATGTGGCACCAGACAAGGATGCCCACTCTCACCACTGCTATTCAATATAGTATTAGAAGTTCTAGCCAGAGCAATCAGGCAAGAAAAAGAAGTAAAGGCATTCAAATAGGAAAGGAGGAAGTCAAATTGTCTCTATTTGCAGACGACATGATTGTATATCTAGAAGACCCCATCGTCTCAGCCCCAAACCTCCTGAAACTGATAAGCAAGTTCAGCAAAGTCTCAGGATACAAAATCAATGTGCAAAAATCACATGCATTCCTATACACCAAATCAAGAACAAACTTCCATTCACAATTGCCACAAAGAGAATAAAACACCTAGGAATACAACTAACAAGGAATGTAAAGGACCTCTTCAAGGAGAACTACAAGCCACTGCTCAATGAAATAAGAGAGGACACAAACAGATGGAGAAACATTCCATGTTCATGGTTAGGAAGAATCAATATCGTGAAAACGGCCATACTGCCCAAAGTAATTTACAGATTCAATGCTATCCCCATCAAGCTACCAATGACCTTCTTTGCAGAACTGGAAAAAACCACCTTAAACTTCATATGGAACCAAAAGAGAGCCCGCATAGCCAAGTCAATTCTAAGCAAAAAGAATGAAGCGGGGGGCATCACACTACCAGACTTCAAACTATACTACAAGGCTACAGTAATCAAAACAGCATGGTACTGGTACCAAAACACAGATATAGACCAATGGAACAGAACAGAGGTCTCGGAGGCAACACAACATATCTACAACCACCTGATCTTTGACAAACCAGACAAAAACAAGCAATGGGGAAAGGATTCCCTGTTCAATAAATGGTGTTGGGAAAGCTGGCTAGCCATGTGCAGAGAGCAGAAACTGGACTCCTTCCTGACACCTTACACTAAAATTAACTCCAGATGGATTAAAGACTTAAACATAAGACCTAACACCATAAAAACCCTAGAAGAAAATCTAGGCAAAACCATTCAGGACGTAGGTGTAGGCAAGGACTTCATGACCAAAACACCAAAAGCATTGACAACAAAAGCCAAAACAGACAAATGGGACCTAATCAAACTCCACAGCTTCTGCACAGCAAAAGAAACAGTCATTAGAGTGAATCGGCAACCAACAGATTGGGAAAAAATTTTTGCAGTTTACCCATCTGACAAAGGGCTGATATCCAGAATTTACAAAGAACTAAAACAGATTTACAAGAAAAAAACTAACAAGCCCATTCAAAAGCGGGCAAAGGATATGAACAGACACTTTACAAAAGAAGATATACATGAGGCCAACAAACATATGAAAAAATGCTCATCATCACTGGTCATCAGAGAAATGCAAATCAAAACAACATTGAGATACCATCTCACGCCAGTTAGAATGGCGATCATTAAAAAATCTGGAGACAACAGATGCTGGAGAGGATGTGGAGAAATAGGAACACTTTTACACTGTTGGTGTAAAAAATAACATTAAAGTAAGTTTTCATTTAAATCTGTCCTATATTGAAAGAGCAAAAAAATGAAGACAATTTGACTCAAGAAGTGCAGTGATTTATATGACCTACAACTCTCGAAGGAAAAGAGTAATAATTTTCCAATGTTTTTATGGTATTTACAAGTCATAATTTAAATAAATATATATTCATTTTGCCCTTTCCACATAAGTCCTCAAGGAACTCACATCTCTTTTAGCCCAAATTTGTGTAATGTTTTGTTTTGCATGGGTTATCTCATTTAATTCTTGCAGAACCTTGATGAATGGTATTATTAATTAGAATGGTAGTATTAACAGGCAGAGTGGTATTTTTTTTTTTTTTTTTGAGATGGAGTTTCGCTCTTGTTACCCAGGCTGGAGTGCAATGGCACGATCTCAGCTCACCGCAACCTCCGCCTCCTGGGTTCAGGCAATTCTCCTGCCTCAGCCTCCTGAGTAGCTGGGATTACAGGCACGCACCACCATGCCCAGCTAATTTTTTGTATTTTTAATAGAGACGGGGTTTCACCATGTTGACCAGGATGGTCTCGATCTCTTGACCTCGTGATCCACCCGCCTCGGCCTCCCAAAGTGCTGGGATTACAGGCTTGAGCCATCCTTTTTTTTTCTCTTGGGTTGTCTACTTTATTAATTGCGTGCTTCAGTTATTTTGACTTGCCCAAAATTGATTTGGTAAGTGACAGAACTTTATTTCCTGATACTCCACAATGAAAACTTTTCATTATTCAGGCAGTTTATTCAAATAAAAAAGCTGATTCAAGTTCTGTGAGCACTGATGGGGCATGTCAAATGTTTTAGACTACATGGTTGTGTCCCCCCAGAATTCATACGTTCAAACCTTTATCCCAAATATGAGGGAACTTGGAGTTGAAGATGGGCCTTTGGGAGGTAATTAAGTCATGAGGATAGAGCCCTCATGATAAAATTAGTGCCCTTGTTAGAAGGGACATGAAAAAGCTTTCCCTGCTTGCTTTCCTCTTTCTCTCTCTTCCTGCCCCATCTCTCTTCTCTCTCTTCTTCTCTCTCTCTCTCTCTTTCTTTCCCTCTGTCTCTCTCCCTGCTATGTGAAGACAGCAAGAAGGCATCCATCTCCAAACCAAGGAGAGGGCTCTCACCAGACATCAGATCTAGTGGTATCTTCATCTTGATTTTCCAGCGTCCAGAGCTGTAAGAAATAAATGTTAGTTGTTTAAACCACCCCATCTATGGTATTTTTTAAATAGCAGCCTGAACAAAGACATCCAGGTAGAGATATGCCCGTGTGGTGATCAGACAGGGATTGGCTCTTTCATTAGGGGATCCTCAGCTGTCAACAACTATAGTCATTTCTCTTGAATAATCCACTTCCTCAGAGAGGAATCTAACAAACTTGTGTGTGGGGATGAGAGTAGCAGTGAGGGAGTGAAGGAGGGGCATATCTATCCCTGCTTGCAATATTATCAGAGCACATGGAAAAGGGAACCAGGAGTCTGCAGTCAGAAAAGAGACTCATTCAGGCTTCATTCTCAGTCCTTATGACTGGTGTTTCCAATCTGGAAACCTCCATAGACTGAACCTTCTGTCAGGCTGTTGACCTGCAGCATGGGGCAGGGAATCTAAGGCTCTAACTTCTTAGACGAACCATCAGCCATTCATTCAATTGAAGGAAATACCTGGAACCTTCCATTCCAGAGCCTTTCCAGGGTGCTAGAAATGACCCCGCTTACTCACCCATAGATTCACCCATAGATCTAGGTGTTTGGCTTTCTCCTCTGATTTTAATAGCCATCTTCTTTTCTGGTCCTGAAATGTTGTGGCCATCTCTTCTGCGTTTTTTCTCTTGACCTCCTTCTCATTACATATGGACTTTATTGTTGTTTTGGTGGAGTGGGGTGGGGTGGCTTTTAAAATCTCTTAACTGTAATTTTATCAGAAATTGAGATGTAAACATGTGTCCAACCTGTCATGTTTAACTGGAAAACAGAATGTCCTGCTTTGGACCTTTTAATAAAGCTTCCGATCCTTGTGCCTCTAAAAGTCTGTATGTTGCTTTTACACTTTATTAGTGATGCCTGCTATTGAATGTTAGTTTCACATTCATTTTCCCTCAGAGCTTAGAGGCTTTCTTCTGTTAGGCTTTAAGCATGCACTGATGCTGATGAGAAAAGTACTGTCTTCATGTGGCCTCCTGTTCCTTTACTGGTAATATGTTGTTCTCTTTCTGGAAGGTTTTATGGTCTTTTCCTTATCCTTCATTTTCAATTTCACAAATCTGTCTCTAGGAGTGAGAGTCTTTTTATTCATCATTTGGTGCTTGGTGGGAACCCCCCCCCCACCACCACCAAGAATGGCTCTCACCTCTGATTCTAGCTTCTGTAACTGTGTTAAAGGGTATGGCCTCTTTATTCTGGTTCATCTATCAGTATATTCTTATTTGCTTTCAATCTTCAAAAAAATAATTCAAAATCTGTGGGCTGATTCTGCCCACCCCACTTCTCATCTGCTATGGACTTATTCTCTTCTGTGAATCCTGTCACTTGAGTGGGATTTGAGGAAGGAGAGAGGGTAAACATGTGTCTGTCTCCCTGACCTAGAGTGTGACCTTCTCCCTCACGGTGCTCTTCGTCTGATTGCTTGGATCTCAGAAGGCCCAGGTCTTTGCTTTGTAAGCCAACCTGTGGTTGTTTGTATGAACCTTCACTAGAATATTCTTAGAGGGCAGGAACCAGTTTTATTAACATCATTTTTTTGCATATCTAGAAAAGATAGTTAACTGAAATTTTTATGCCAGATGAGAACCAAACACTTTATTACTGTTGTGGTTTATGCTTAATTGTAACATTCTCAAATAAAAACCGAAGCAAGACTTTAAAAAGAGTACTGTGATTACAGTTCACCTTAGTCCTTTTTCTACTCTTTTTTTTCCTTCGCTTATTTTTCTTTTCTTTTCAAAAAAAGCCATTATCCCTAGCTTCTTTCCCCTTCTTTCTTGGTGGCTGTATTTATTTTTGTTCAAATTCTTTTCCACATGCACTTTTGAAAATCAGTCTATTAAGGGATTCTAGAGTTCGTAAATCTTTGTGGAATACCTGGGGATACAGCTCTAAGACTAAGGTACTCATTAAAAAAGAATGCCAAGAAGTCTTATATGCTTTGATTTTTAACTTTGAAAATAAAAACTTTTGGTTTTTTGTTCATCACTTGGACTACATGTTTCAATTCTGAAGTATTTCCCTTGAGCTTTGCTGAAATTAATAACAAGCCTTTCAAAACTGTTAGTTAACATTTAACTCCTCTAGCCCATAAAATTTTCTCAAGAATAGAAATTTAAAAAAAACCTCAATAAGAAAGCAATTACTGGTCATCCACCAAAAATTAAATGCATAAGGTGAAAATTTTATTTTATACAATTCAATTATGTTAAATATTACAACACATTGGAACCATAAATGCATCATAGCTTTATTGCTGTTAGTAGTCATTGTACCCATACCTATCCATTCTGAAGGATTTTTTGTTTTGTTTTTGGTGAAATTTTATCATTCTCTGACTAGTCCAGAAAATTTGGGTTATTTTCTAGTCAAATAAGTATAGAGCTTTTATAAATGTGAACAAAACATTTATTTACTGGTATAAAAATTTTAAGTAACATTGGAAATTACCCAGACATAGCTTCAAAAATCTAGCTTTATAAATGTTAGAAATAGTATGAAAAGGTTAATACTGACTTGAAGTTTCCAGCCTTGATGAGACTCACATATTTTATTATTAATTTCCGAATAATTTAACTTTCCACAAAAACAACTTTGACAATTAAATGAAAATATAGTCAGAAATATTGCTACTCTCGGTGTTATTAATTATTGGGGAAATTCCCATCCCTATTGCTGTTGTCAGTCTGTCATTACATGATAAGGACCAAGAAATATGTATTTTAGTAAATCATTTGTTAGTAAATATTATTTAATTGAAACCAAAGGCATTTCATATAGTTTACATCGCAAGACTCAATTCTCTAAATATCCTGAATTTAAAATTTACTTCAAAAATGAAAGGGGCTTAGCTTTTCCAACACAGTGTTTGGCAAAATCAGGCTTTTCATGGAGTCCTGGATGAGAAGTCTAAATTTGGCTCTGTGGCTGACTACAGAATGGTTTGTCACCTCAGGTCCTTAAACATGCCATTTTGCCTCTAGTTCATTGATTTTCCAGTCATAAAATAGGGAGACTAATATTAACTTGTGTGTGTGAGATCATAGCATCTGTAATGAAGTCTATGCCTTCCATAATCCACATACCATCCACTCCAAACATCAGAAAATGCACGTGATAGGAAAAAAAGAGTGAGCTTAAGTCAACTAAACTTGAAGTTGGACTCTGAAAGATTATGTTATTCAGCTTAAGGCTTTAAGCCTTGGAAATAATCTTAGATACAAATGTAGTAGAATTTTCGAAATGAAAGCAATTGTTTCATTCATTGGTGCCAGCATTTCTCTTCATGAAAATTATAACATTTGAAAGAACTCCTTGACCTAGAATAAGCATTTGATCCTTTCACTTAACCAAAAAAAAATTTTTTCTTCAAAAAATGTTTTTAGTATAGTTGGTTTTTCATTACAGAATGCTTACTAAAATTTTAAATTATTTGTCCTGTGGAAAAATCATTTGTGATAATTTGCTTGAAATTATTGCAGAATTTATGGAATAATAAATGTATGGAAATATATGTGTCAGAGTGTACATATCTGTATACATTTTTTAAGGTGAGAAGCTTTTAAAAGATTATAAAATAAAAAGACTGCAAGATTCAAAACATAGCTCCCCTTAAATGACATTTCCATCACCAATAATTGGACTGAGTTGCAGTAATTTTACTTTAGCAAACAGACATGTATTCTGTGTCCCACCGGCCACCTGCTGAATCAGAGGACTCCAGATGAAAGGTCAAGAACATAAAACCACAGGAGCTTTTTGAATGGGTCTTCCAACTTAGTTAAAATAAAAATAGAGGACCTGTGTTCCCTGAGAACTGACCCCTAAATTTTCTTTCTCTGCTTCGGAGTGTGGCAATGATGTGTTCAGGGACTTTGGCCAAAATTGAAGGTTTAGGAAGCATTGAACATGACTTGAGAGTATTTAGCACGTTTACAAATGCATTTGGAAATATTTACATCACCATCTATATAAAAATAAAACTGTGAACAGCTGGACAAGAACACTGGTCTACTCGCCGAACTTTTTTCCAAGTTCCTTGACATCGAGGATTACCAATTGCTTGCCAATGGAGAGTCTGATTTCTGAAATGATATTTTGAAAATGTTAGTTACACTAAAAGCATACCAAGGAAAAGTCTAATTTACAGAATTAAAACTTGAATTTAAAAAAATTAAAATTTTTTAATTTAACCCCATTTATACAAAACAAAAATAGTGAGACCCCATCTATACAAAACAAAAAATTATTATTATTATTTTTTTTTTTTTTTTTTTGATATGGGGTTTCACTCATGTTACCCAGGCTGGAGTGCAATGGTACGATCTCAGCTCACCGCAACCTCCGCCTCCTGGGTTCAGGCAATCCTCCTGCCTCAGCCTCCTGAGTAGCTGGGATTAAAGGCATGCACCACCATGCCCAGCTAATTTATCAAAAAATTATTTTTAATTAGCCAGACATGGTGGCACCCACCTATGGTCTTGGGAGGCTGGGGTAGGAGGATTGCTTGAACCCAGGAGTTGGAGGCTACAGTGAGTCATGATCTCACCTCTGCACTTCAGCCTGGGTGACAGAGTGAAACCCTGTCTCAAAAAAAAAATTGTAATGCACTTGAAAACTCTGTGTTATCACATTTCTTTCCCTCCTTCCTTCCTTCCTTCGTTCTTTTTTTCTTTTCTTTCTTTCCCTCTGCGATTTAGGCTGTAGTGCAGTGGCATGGTCATGGCTCACTGCAGCCTTGAACTTTTGGCCTCAAGTGATTTTTCCACCCCAGCCTCCCAGATGGCTGGGTCCACAGGTGCATGCCACCACGTCTGGCTAACTTTTATAAAGAAAAATTATTTGTAGAGATGGAGTTTCACTACGTTACCCAGCTGGTCTCAAACTCCTGGGTCCAAGGTTATCCTCCTGCCTGGGTCTCCTGGCTTATGCTGGGATTAGAGACGTGACCCACCACACCCAGTTCCTCAATTTTTTTTTTTTTTTTAATGATCACAAACAAAGTTTCCCTTCTTTAGTTTCTGTCAAAGCAAGTTTTTTTGTTTTTGTTTTTGTTTTTGTTTTGTTTTTGAGACAGAGTTTCGCTCTTGTTACCCAGGCTGGAGTGTAATGGCGTGGTCTCGGCTCACCGCAACCTCCGCCTCCTGGGTTCAGGCAATTCTCCTGCCTCAGCCTCCTAAGTAGCCTGGATTACAGGCACGCGCCACCATGCCCAGTGAATTTTTTTGTATTTTTAGTAGAGACGGGGTTTCACTAAGGATGGTCTCGATCTCTTGACCTCGTGATCCAACCGCCTCGGCCTCCCAAAGTGCTGGGATTACAGGCGTGAGCCACCGCGCCCGGCCTCAAAGCAAGTTTTAATTAATCGCTACTTTAGGACACCTTCATGTTGAGAGAGTAGCTTGTGGTTACTGTATTTGCTTTTCCCCTCTATCTGAGTACAAGTGCTGCATAAAGGAAAATGACTGACAGTTCCATGTATATTTTAATTGGGGGTCTGAACCAAATGATCTCTTTTAATGCTTTCCAACTCTTTGATTTTATGATTAAAAAAAAAAACAAGGGAACTGAAAAGAGCAAAGCCAGATTATTAAAATTATTATTTTTAAGGTCACTCCTACCTCAGCCAGGGTTTAAATACTTTATGGATACAAATTAAATTATAAATTCATTTAAAATCAAAACATGGATGAGGTATTCAGAAAATATTATGTAAATATTTTCTATTTGATATAAATTCCTTACCCACTTTATTGTTCATATGGTATGCTCAATGGAGGCCACAAGGCACTAGTGACTAATAAACATAAATTCAAGTTATTAAATATGAAAACATTCTACAGGAATAATAATTGACTGGAAAGGCCCATATTTTACTTTTTAATCTGTATTTCTACCAGTTCCACCTGACATACTGAAAACCAGAATCAATGTGTGACCTAAAAGAGTCTTTGCCCAATAGTTGCTCATCACGAAGTTGACTCTGCTTTTAGTTTTGAATACTGTTATCAACTTTAAACACTAAATAAATGCAGAACTGGGATACATGTGCATGGTGGTAAAATGTTTTTGGAGTCAATTCTTTCAGAGAAATCTATAGATGCATATAAGATTATTACACTGTAGAGATGAGCCCACCGCTGTCTCAGCCAGGGTTTTATAAAGAAGCCCCATTCAGCAACAGTTCTGAAACTTCACTGTGGGGATGAATTACCTGGGCAGGAGTCCCCAAACTAGGACCCTGTAGAGGCCAAAGCCAGCCTTCCCCTTCTTTGCGAGTTAAGACTAATTTCTATGTTTTAAAGTCTTAAAATCAAAACAATGATGGTATTTAATGACACAAGAAAATTACATGAAATTCTAATTTTAGAGTCCATAGTTTTGTTAGAACAAAGCCAAGGTTTGCATGTGTGTGGCTATTTTCCTGCTACAAAATGAGAGTTGAGAAGTTGTCACAGAGACCACACAGCCTGAAAAGCCAAAAATATCTATGTTCTGGCCCCTTGCAGAAAAAGTTTTCTGGCTCCTGACCTAAGACATTATTAAAGACCCACCGCCACTGCACTCCTGCCTGGGCGACAGCGAGACTCCATCTAAAAAAAAAAAAAGAAAAATCCATCTCCAAAGAGTCTGATTCAGTTAGCTGGAAATGAGGTTCAGAATCACGAGATTCTGATTCTAGTGATCTTTAGAACACCACTTTGGGTGATCAGGTTTTTGGTGATCATTTGGGACTGTCTCTGAACTCCAATATCCCTTTTTTTTTCTGGAGAGAGGGTCTGGCTCTGTCACCCATGCCATAGTGCCGTGGTGGGATCTCGGATCACTGTAACCTCTGCCTCCTGGGCTCAAGTGATCCTCCTGCCTCAGCCTCCCCAGTACCTAAGACTACAGGCATGTGTCACCATGCCTGGCTAATTTTTGTATTTTTTGTAGAGATGGAGTTTCACCCTGTTGCTTAGGCTGGTTTTGAACTCCTGAGCTCAAGCAATCCACCTGCCTCAGCCTCCCAAAGTGCTGGGATTACAGGCATGAGCCGCCACTCCCAGCCCCCAATATCCAAATGAACCCATGTTCTCTGCCAGTGTATAGGGCCCCTGGGTTCCATAGTGGGAACTGGAGCCCTGGCGCTTGGCAGTGCCAGAAGGATGGTCCTCCCCACCTACTGTTTTGACTTCCTAAATCATGCCTTGATATGTTGCATATTGGTCCACTGTTCCGGACATGGAGAGGACAGATGTCTCAGAATGAGTGACAAGAAAAGTACTTCAGTTAATTTTTCTCCTTACCCATCAGAGTCCAGGCCATCTCCAGAACAACGGAGGCTCACAGAGTTCATAGCTGGAGGCTGACAATCCACACACACCGTGTATCCCTCTCGGAGATACTGCATCCATCTTGTCAGGGGCCGGTTTTCCAGAGCACAATGAGGGGTCAAGGACTCTGTCTTAAACTCCATACAGTATCTAGAGCAAAAGAAGTAACAATGACACTTGCTGTAATGAGCAGTGGCCTAACGCTGTAGAAAGCCTTAGGAAGCCTGTCACCTCTAAGGGCATTTGGCCAACTGGAGCAGGTAGTGAGAGTATCTTCACAAGTTATGTGTCAATTACAGAATACCTTTAGGGTTTGTCATTCCCTGAGCCATGGTGAAATACTACTGACAAACACAGAGAACCTTTGTGCCATTTTTCAGTCCACCATTGAGCTCTCTGGGCAGTATAAATGTGCAGAAGCTTGGATCTCCTGTATCCTGTCTAATCAGATTACTAAATTGTGCCCAGAAGTCCAGGTTTTTGTAGAAACCCATCCCTTGGTAATTTTGCTAACCTTAAGGAATTCTATAAATTGAACAAGCAGTTGCTTGAGCCCAAGAACCCTAAAACATGAGCCCAGGAGGGCTAGCCCTTGACACCCACGCGAGCACCTCTGCTGTTCTGCCCCACAAAAGTACCCAGGATCTTCCCCACCCTCTCCACCCACCTCATTTGCACGGTCTGGAGTAACGATGATGCGCTTTGACTTGAAGTCAATCATCACAGTTACATTGGGCATCACAGGTGAAAGCAGAAGTGGGAAGCTGAGACATACTTTTCTGACAGAAGTTAGCGTCACCTTAAATTGAGCTGTGGAAAACTCTAACATTACATGTGACTAGACACTGAAAGCTACAGGGGAGCATCCAGACGTGAGGAATATTTTAGAAATCTGTACTTCAACGCAGCTTTCCAATTCTTTAAGGAAACAGGACATAGTAAAAACTCTGAGTATTGTAGCAGAAACTTGTTGCATTTTCAGTTCCATGGTCTAATTTCTTACCCACAAAATTGTGAGTTGCAATGGGTTAAATGGGAAGTGTTTGAAGAATCTGCTTTAAAGATCTTTAACAATGATAGGTACAGTTAATTAGTCACGAAAGGTAACATGTACCTTCAGTTATTGGGGTAAGAAATTCTACAATGTGGCTTCAATCAATTTCAGACAGCTAAGCCCAGACAGCTCTTTTTGTTATTATTATTTATTTTTCTTAGAGATGGGTTTCTCACTATGTTGCTCTGGCTGGTCTCAAACTCCTGGGCTCAAGCAATCCTCCTGCCTCAGCCTCCCAAAGCACTGGGATTACAGGTGTGAGTCACCAGGCCCAGCCTCAGGCATCTCTTCAATGCTATGTTCTCATTAAATGCACAGACCAACCTCATGTGGTAGGTTATTACCAGTCTCATTTTTTAGGAAGAAAAAACTGAGGTGGAACAAGTTGTCCAAGGTGTTATGCTAGTGAGGGCAGTGTGAGGACCTGAGTGTGCAGCTGTCTGGCAGTCCTTATCTGATAGCAGAAGAATGGACTTCAGCTGAGCATGAAGGTACTTCCAGCCTGTGCCAATAGGTTTCCGTAAGAAGCCTCTGAGTTGAAGTGTGTGTCACTTTCAAATTTACCAAACAGAGGTGGTGCTGAAGTCTAAGGTCCATAAAGACTGTAAGAGAAGCATCCTTCGTATGATTGATAAAATAAGATCGTAACATAATCTTGTCTGTATATAGTTTGTTTCTTGTTGGAGATTGGACCTGAGAGGTAGATACATCTTTATAGCCCCACAAAAATCAGGAGGGGGCAAGTATTTCCCCAACTCTGATGAAGAGTCATATTTTAGCTGAAGTCAAAGAGAAAGTAACAGAAGAAAACATAAACCAAGTTGACTCTCTTGCACGGACTTGACTATACAATTGGAAAAACGTGATTAAAAAAAAAAAACACACACACGAATTTACCCGGCATCCTCTGTGTGTGTAGACCAGCGTGGAGACACAGCTTGTCGTGTTCTCTCCTTGTTGAATGCAGAGGTAGTTATAAAGGCAGGAACTGGAAAAGGGAGAATTCTGTTGAATACAGGGAGCCAAAGTACTCAGAGCATTGTTTCCCAGCCTTGGTTTTGTACCTGTCTAAAGGTCCCCATTTCTAAATTCACAGGGCTGGGGTCCAGCATCAAGGTGTGAAATGAGGCTAAGTTACAAATTCGATAAAGATGTGTGTGCACACAGATGGGTAGGAAGGGGACCGGCAGGCCTTCGACAAGCACATTTGTCTGCAGCAATAAAACTGTGAGAGGAAAGAGAAAGGCCTGGAGGAAAAACCAGAAGGAAATAAAAGAGTTGGGGGTGAGGAGAATTAGGGAAAAAGTGAGATTAAAGATGAGGAGAAGAGGAGGTTTTTAAAAATGAAAGAAAGAGAAATGGAGAAAGAAAGGGAAAGAAAAGGTAGTAAAATAATAGAAAGGAAGCAAAGAAAGAAGAAAAGAGAGAGAAAAGACAAAAGAGAGTAAAAGGGGATAGAAGGAGAGAAAACAGACAACCAAGGGGGGGAAAATGAGAAAGGAATAAAGCAGCCAGGCGCAGTGGCTCATGCCTGTAATCCCAGCACTTTGGGACGCCATGGCAGGTGGATCACCTGAGGCCACAAGTTTAAGATCAGCCTGGCCAACATGGTGAAACCCCGTCTCTACTAAAAATACAAAAATTAGCTGGGCATGGTGGCAAGCACCCATAATACCAGCTACTTGGGAGTCTGAGGCAGGAGAATTGCTTGAACCAGGGAGGCAGAGATTGCAATGAGCTGAGTTTGCGCCCTTGCAATCCAGCCTAGGCAAAAGAGTGAAACACCGTCTCAAAAAAAGAAAAAAGGCAGAAAAATCAGAGTAGGAAAGAAGGTGAGTCTTTCCCAAACCCAGGTAACCACAGCAGGAAAAGTTCATGGAAGCTCTGCCCACCACATAGTACCAATGTAGCTGCCCAGTACCAGCCTGCACAGCATCATCCTCACACCAGCTCAGGGAAAGGAAGTCTTCAGTGGTCCCCTTTTTTTCCCTCTTCCTCCCCACAACCCTACTCCAACTCTGATGCTCTGGGTCAGAGAAAAAAAAAAATGTGCCAGAAATCCTTCCTCCTGCCTCTGCTCACTTTAACTCTACTGTGTTTGCGTGTCTCCTCCCTACCTCATCACCAAGTCTAGGGAGGCGTTTTTTGCTATAATAACACCTACAGGTTCTAGTCTCCTGGATCAACTCTGTTGTCATCTTGAGGAAGGCAGGGTTTTGCTATCACTATAGCTTCATACATTTACACACTCAATACTTGTGCAAGGAATGAATGGGCCAGTGAGTGAATGAAAGAAATCATGGGCTTGCAGCCAAGACACACAGGCCCTGCTTTCCTATAGTCTTCTGTTCCTGTACTGAGCCTAGCAGCCAAGATGGCTCGACAGCCCTTCCTACCTTCGTTTCAGAAACTGGGCAATTCCAGGAAGGGTAGATATAAGCTGATATCAACTTGTGAGATACCAAAGTCATCATCAACATAAGCTCAACAATGTGAGGGTACCGGTTGCAAAATAGATGCTTCAAGCCTACGTGTTCATTTTACCTGACTCTTTTCTGTATCAAGATGACAAGCCTTAATTCTTTTTAAGATTTTCTTAATGAGGAGTTATTTTTATATTACTAGGGAGTTTAAGACAAGAGCCTGGGCACAGTGGCTCGTGCCTGTAATCCCAGAGCTTTGGGAGGCTGAGGCGTGCGGATCACTTGAGGCCAGGAGATCAAGACCAGCCTGGCCAACATGGTGAAATGCTGTCTCTACTAAAAATTATACAAAAATTAGCCAGACATGGTGGCATTCAGCCGTAGACCCATCTACTCAGGAAGCTGGGAGAATTGCTTGAATCCAGGAGGCGGGGGCTGCAATCAGCCAAGATTGCACCACTGCACCCCAGCCTGGGTGACAGAGCAAGACTGTCTCAAAAAAAAAAAAAAAAAAGACAAGAGCAGCTACCTAATACCAGGTAGTCACTTGCTCCCAGGAGCTGCAAGAGTTCTTATCTCATGTGGTTTGGTGCCTAATCTCTCCAGTTTGAAAATTATCCACATCTAGGCTGAACTCTAGAGTCCTAGTTCATGTGGCTCTTTTTTGCTGCACTGATGTGTTTGTTTTCTAAATGTGACCAAAGCTTTTGCATTTCTGAGATCTCCAGACAGAATTAGAAAGAACACGTGAGTGCGTGTATATCAGGATCCCTCTCGGCTTCTCTCAGACCTAATTATCAGAAACACAAACATCTGAAGGATTTTAGTTCTTCCATATATTTTCACTTCTGTTCTTCAGACACATGTATGTATTTCTTCACTAAGTGAAGAATAAACTTACTGCTAAATTCATGCAGCACTACACAAGTCAGTCTATAATTTTTTCGGGATTCTTTAGCTCAAATATGTATGTATTCTAAGTTGTATTGCATTTATCATTACAAAAGTTTAAAGGCAAGGTATTTAATTTATAGCTCAGAAAAAGATTATGAAGTAGAGAAAAAACATAAATATATGACTCTAGTTTCTGATACAAAATTCTTGGAAAAGGTTCTATAATAATAACAAAAGCCATCCTCGTTAGTATAGTGGTTAGAAGGAAAAAATAAACAAGCAAAACAAAAGCCAACAATTATGCACGTCTAAGCTTCCAAGGACAACTCTAAGTTACTTTTCATGTATTAATTCATTTAATTCTCACAAGCCTCTTGAGATAGTTCCTATTATATCTTCATTTCACAGATGAGAAAATTGTGGCACAGAGAGATTAAGAAATGTGTTTAAGGCTCACATCTAAATATAGCACAGCCAGGCAATGTCCCGAAATCAAACTCCCCAGGGTGGCACTCCACCGCCTCTATAATAACACAGATGACAAAGTTCCAGTGCTGTATGCATCTTTCCTATGAATTATTTCAATTCGGCTTTATATTCCCTTTCTGTCGCTAATCACTATGCTCTATGTGAAGTCAGATTTAAGAAAGCAAAAGAGACACTTTTAGCACCTTGTACCTGGAGTGCCCTCAGGCCATGAGAGAGGTGGGGGACCAGGAAGGGCACACAGTGGGTGCAGGGTCACCCCCTTGGTACCATGGCCCCTGGTATGTGTGTAGCCTGCTCACTTACAAAGTAATTTCACAACATACGTTACCAACCTTAATAAAAATGTGTTATACCAATTTCATACATCAGAAAACTAAGGCTCACAGAGGCTAAATGAAAGGAAAAGAAATGGTAAGTGACTAAGCAAGGACCCAGCACAGAAGCTATGTTCTTAGGGGCACTTGAGGGTTTTCATTTTTGTTTTCCTTTTTCCTTTTTTTTTTCTGTTTGTGATAGAGATGGGGTCTCGATCTGCCACCCAGGCTGGTCTTCTGGGACCCAAGCAATCCTTCTGCCTCAGCCTCCCAAAGTGCTAGGATCACAGGCATGTGCCACTGAGCTTGGCCCATCATTTTTTTTAAGACTTTCTATCAAGCTCAGTTCCATGCTCTTGGGATTAGGGCGCATCCTAAGAGCAAGCCAGGTACTCAGGCCTTGGGCTTGTTTGGTGGCACATTCTATTGCCAAGATCCCTCTCCTCACAGGAGCCAGACTGCCTGGAGGTCCCTGAACCAGCACCACTTTTTAATACACCCCCCCAAATTCAATTTTCATCACTTCAGTAACGAAATAGCTTAGAAATTGTTTGTGCCTCCTGCCCCACTTCTGCTAATGTGCGGAGGCATGTGACCCGGCATCCCTGGGACAGAGGCCCCCAATAAATCTAAGTTCTCCTTCCTGGCAACAGTATTCAAATGCAATATATTCTTTGTTCACAGGCGATCTGCCAACGTTTCTGGCGTTCTATTGGCCTACCATTGTTTGGTTTTGCAACAACTTCCACTTCTAAAAGCTGGGCACTGCATATACTTACTTTGAACATGAAAGTAAATTAAATTTGCTTTGAGAATTTCGTAACGCCCTCTGACACAACGGGGTGTCACCAAAGCAGGCATGGGATCACTGGTCTGTAGATATAGCGCAGAAGAGAGTAAAATGAAAAATTGACAAATAATATTTACCTAGAAGCATATGGCTTATAATAATGCACATTGATCTCCTTTTAGGAGGAAAACACACATATATAAACAATTGTCAATGATGTGTAACATATTCAGTAAGGCAGCTTTTTAGATTTGTTTTTATGATAAAAATATCATGTTATGCATTAAATGAAACAGGGAAAGGAAATAGCTACTCAATCATTAATAAGAGAGCTTCAGGGATCATGCTTCCTTCACTGGCTTGACGGGCCTTTATATTTCTACTTAGGAGAATCTGTAGTTACAATTTTAGCTGTAATGATGACAGTTAATGGCAAAACAATATTGAGGTGGGAAAATCCCATAGGACTTAGAGCCAGAAGATCCAGGTTTAAGTTCCGTAGTTCTTCACACAAGCTGTCACTTTTCGGAACTCCAATGTATGTCCTCAGGTATAAACCAAGGAGAATGACTCAGTCCTACCTCTCTGTGGAAGCAGAACTGTGGTCCCCCAAAGATGTCCGTGTCCTGATCCCCAGAACCTATGAATATGTTATATTACATGGGAACAAGGAATCAAGGTTACAGGTGGAATTAAGGTTGCTGCTCAGCTGACCTTAAAATAATGAGAGTAGCCTGGGTTATTCAGGTGGACCCAATGTAATCACAGGAGACTTAGACAGAGTTGGTCAGAGCCTGGCCAACATGGTGAAACCCTGTCTTTACTAAAAATACAAAAATTAGCCGGGTGTGGTGGTGCATGCCTGCAATCCCAGCTACTCTGGAGGCTGAGGCAGGAGAATCACTTGAACCCAGGAGACAGAGGTTACAGTGAGCCGAGATGGCACCACTGCACTCCAGCCTGGGCAACAGAGCAAGACTCTGTCTCAAAAAAAAAAAAAATGTGGCAATGAAAATAAGACACAGATAAATAAGGCAGTGTTGCTGGCTCTGAGGATGGAGACAGTGGAAATGAGGAAAGGATGTGGGCGGCCTCTGGAAGGTGAAAAAGGCAAGGAAGAGGAGTGTCTCCTAGAGCCTCCAGAGAGGCCTGCAGCTCAGCTGACACCTTCATTTTTTCCCGGGGAAATCCATGTCAGATTCTGACCTTCAGAACTGTAACATAATAAATCTGTGTTGTTTTGAGCCACTAAGTTTGGGGTAATTTGTGGCAGCCACCATAGAAAATGAATACACTCCTTCACAGGGCTGCTACGAAGGCTGAACCAATCATATCTATAAAATCTCTTTGCTGTGCAAAAGTGAGGGATTCGTGTGCCACCCACAAAGGTGCCTGCTCTGTGAACAGGAAGTCTGGTGGGGGTGGGAGGCAGTAACAGGGACGTAGGCGACCATGTAGCAGGATAAGAACCTCCAGGTTGTGTGGGGGCTTCTTCTCCATGCTCCCATACCAACCCGTGTTTCCTTCCATCCCAGAGCTCACCACCGTGAGTTCTGTTTAGCTGTGATATGTTTGTTAATCAAGTTTAGATCTCTAAAACCTAGCACAGTGCTGACACACACAGGAGGTGCTCAGTGAGTGTTAAATTAATGAAACATGTAAGTACAGGAGCAGTGGCTCATACCTATAATCCCAGCACTTCAAGAGACCAAGGCAGGCGGATCACCTGAGGTCAGGAGTTTGAGACCGGCCTGACCAACGTGGAGAAACCCTGTCTCTACTAACAATACAAAATTAGCCAGGCGTGGTGGTGCGTGCCTGTAATCCCAGCTACTCGGGAGGCTGAGGCAGGAGAATTGCTTGAACCCAGGAGGCAGAGGTTGCGGTGAACCCAGATCGTGCCATTGCACTTCCACACTGGGCAACAAGAGCGAAACTCCATCAGAAAAAAGGAGAGAGGAGAGAGTAGAAGAGAGGGGAGGGGTGGAGAGACATAAGTGAATGCACAGTGGCTGGAGTGAAACAGGGCCTGGGACCCCTGGAGAATCCACCAAATTGAATGTTCACGTGGCTGCCTCTCAAGTCCCTCTTGTTTTCCTCTAGTAAGCCATCATTTTCCAAAGAGCATTCCACAGCACATGAATGATTGTAGTGGGACGCTCTGTGGAAAAAGGGGGCATATAATCAAATTAAGTGGGAAAACACTGGAAATCCTCTTTCTCTCTTACAGAATGAAAATGCAGATCTGCATAACAAAGGCTCTGAAAGTTTCTTTGGTAGAGAAAACTGTCTGATTTATCCCATATTTTCCTAATAATCCCCTTTTTTGCGCAACTATTCTAACGAAAGAGGATGCGTTTTGGGAACTTCTGCCTTCAGGAAAGTGCTGCTAAGGTGACCCAGCTATGACAGGGTGTTGGTCACACTGGGGCCACATCAACAGCTCTCAAACTCCAGTGAGCATCCGAGCCCCTGCAGGCCTTGCTGGAATGCAGAGTGCTGGGCCTGCTCATAGGGATTATGATCCCATGGTTCTGGGCGGGGCTGAGGAACCAGATCCTGAGGCTGCTGGTCCAGGACCACCGGTTAGGAATCACCACACAGGGTTGTTGAAGGGTTCTGTCTTCCCCAACTAGTTTGTAACAGGAGTAAACATCACCAAGACATCTCCAACAGGAGGGGATGCTGGGGACCAAAGTCAGGACTGCAAATGCCAGCAGGTCTACCTCAAGTAGAGATTTCTCCTCTCTTCCCAAGCTGACATCTTTTATTTTATGATAATGGGGAAGGAGGCTGTTGGATGCAGATATGTCCTGCTGATGTTAAGACACAGTTGCTAACAACTTCCTGCATTGTCCCGGTGTAGAGATTAGGGCTAGGAAGGGGAGTGTGACAGCCTGGATCCCCATTGAAGAGTCTGATGTGCTGAAGAAACCCTCTAGCAGCCAGGCGGGCACAGGAGTAGGCAGCTGCTTTTCCTGATAGGTTGGTACTAGCTTTTAAGAACCACCAGAAACATCCATAACGTCCTACAGCATCTTCCTCCTGGGGCTGTTTGTGTGGTGTCTCTCCAGAAAGCATGACTGAGTATAGTTTTGTTCTATGACTGTGTCTGTGAGCAACCAAGTCTGAAGCACTGAATGATCTCCCTGTGACCTTAATATGACCACCGTATCAATGGGTTAACAACACTCTGACCCCTGCATTCGCCCCTCCACTACCAGAGTGATCTTTTCCCCTGCAGAAAAGACCACGCCAATGGCCCCTAAGATAAAGCCCAGAATCCCAAATAGGTTGTTCTCTGTGCGCCCCACATGCCCACCTTCCTTTGTCCTCTCAAGCGGGCCTTGTGCTTCCCCATGTTACATAAATGAGCCAATGATGCTTATTCCTCACCCCAGGCTAAGACCCTTTAGTTCAAAAACATGCTGCACCAAATTCAGTTTTTTGACACATGGAACTGTTTTTAAATAGCCAAACAAGCAGATGTTTAGCCACTTAGGGCCTGCCTGCCTGCACACCTGTGAAACTATACCCAGCATCTGTTGGCCACCGATAGGCCTTGTGTTATCAGCCCCCAAGATGCTGCTGCCCTTCTGAGGTCTCTGACCCAGAGACTCCCAAATGAGCCACTGGATGACCTCACCTTGACATTTAAGATGTTCTCACCTTGACATTTAAAGCCCCTTTCTACTCTCCCTCTCCCTCAGGAGTTGCTGGGCCCTCCTCCCCTCCTAGCTGGGCCCCCCCTCCCTAACCCACCATAAGTCTCTGGGCAGTCTCATGCTGTGAGGATGTCCCCTCTCGTGCAGCCCTGTCCAAGCATTGCCCAGGAAAGCCTGCTGTGCTACTGCCTCTTGTGGCTATAGCTTTTCCCTTGATCAGCTTTCAAATCCCTCAAACCCTCTATCCCTGGCCATCAGTTTAACCACACCAGTCTGCCTGCCTAGGCAGCTATACATATCTCAGCCCCATCTCTGGGGAAGCCCCTCCTCCTCCTCCCTCAAGACCAAGGGGAATCACCTGATTACACCTGCTGTTAGCTCCATGCACGTCTCACTTGTTTGCTACCAGGTGCACCAATTACTGCAGCTGTAATCCATTAATTCCCTGAGATTATCTGATGACTGCACCCCTCTCACTAGGCAATGATCCACCTGACAGCCGGCTCCACACCAACTTTTCTCACCATTGTGACCCCAGCACCCAGCCGAGCGCCTGGCATCAAGTAGATGCTCAATAAATATTCGTGTGTGGAAAAAAAGAAGGAACAAAATGGCTTGATACGGATCGTGTTGACATGAAATTTCCATGTTCCCATGAAACACATATGGTTTTTGCTATCCTGAGAAGTCAGTGTTTTGTCCTGTTGGAGTCAGTGCAGATCAACACATGAGCTTTTTCATTTATTTCTCTGTGAGACTTGTATGATCCTCAGCTCATTAATGAGCCGATTCTGGTCCTCTCCATTGGCCACTCCAAAACCAGACTGATCTTTTCAAATCACATTAGCCCTGATCCAGTCTTGAGAGGAGAGGCAGATAAAAGGAATCATGAAAAAAAAATAATAAAAATAATAAAATAATAAAACAATCATTTTATCATTGTTTAGAATTTTGTGATTTTTCCACGATTTTCACACATGTGAGTGTGCATAATGAAACAGGAATTGAAGTGGAAGGTGAAATAGTGTTATTCTTCCTGGACACTTACTGTTCTGTGTGAAATGTCACCATCCTATCTAAAGTCCTTTATCACCAGCTTGACTGAGTTCACTCAAAACCACAAGCATGGGATTTATTTCATTGCTGAGTCTATGCACAGTGAGAATGGGCCATCGGATTGTAAAATACACCGAGGGAAGTGAGGGAAACGGAGGCGTTTGCACAGCTGGCCATAATTCCTTTATTAAGCATTTCCTGAGCTTCCTATCTACTTTGGGCAGCCTGGCACATCCCACTCCCTGTGGTGCATGGAACTTTCCCTGAACAGCAGATGGCCTTTTATGGGATGAAGTAGTCAAAAAGTCATCACAGGTAACAGAGGCAGCAATCATGAAAACATCAGTACCATAGGAGTGCCCGCAGTCCTGGCCCTGTGGGGTGGAGTACTCCAGGCAGCCGGCTCTCTCTTCCAGGGGTGGGCAGGGCGCCCCGCCGTTCTGAGGCTCCTGCTGCACCGAGCGCCTCCGCACACGGGTTGTAGGCTTGCACTGGTCTGCACAACCACTCCAGGGGCTCCATTCCCCCACGAAGCACGGGCGAGCTGAAAAACAGCACAATGCTCACCTGAGTAAATCCCGCCAGACTGCCAGGCTATTCCCGCCATGTAAATTTCACCTGGCCCTGGGCCATTTATCAAGAGAAGCACACAAAGTCTCAACAAGTCCCAGTTGACATTGACTCCACCTGCCCACCCTGATGGTGAACTGATAACCTGGTACCTCTTAGAAGCAGCTGGATACCCCAGGATCCTAAATATGGGTCTGACCCAGGGAAACACACCCAAGCAGATGAGATGGATGCTTTCCAAGAAATATCTCATACTCCTAGACTGAGATCAGATCTTTGCTTTTGTTTTTCCTTGGTATTAACTTTATCTGCCCCTACCCATACATTTTTATCATAACAAGACATTCTCATTGTAGACAACATAAACAAACAAGAAAGTATAAAAAGGAAAATGTACTTCACCCACCAATAATCCCATCACCAACTCAGGTCAATTCTTCTCAGCAAATATGTTTCCATAAGAAACAAGGCTTAGGGTCATTCATAGGGACCCCTAATACTTTAAGCTTCTCCTGTTTATTTTCTTTCTCCATGGCTTGTAGACTCATAAACTATGAGGGCTGGAGTTTTGAGATGAGCAACCAAGGCACAGAGAGATAAAGAGTATTCGCGGTGACACACGAAGAGGCAGAGTCAGGCCAAGAACCTGGCCCTGGAGTCTTGTTTGTCCTGTTGGTCTATGCTCCTCCACATGATTTGGTCAGCGTGGGGTTCAGCTGGTTTCTCAGCAGCCAGCCATGCACTGGGCTGCTCCCTGGAGTCCAGCAGTATGTCCTAGGATTCCGACAATGGACAACTAAAGCCATTCTCCTTCCTTGATACTGAAGTCTACTTACCAAATCTGAAGATGTAATTTGAAACTGCAGTTTCCTCACCATGACCATAAAATTAATATGGCGTCACATTTACCTTCTCATTAAAAGTTCTAAGGTGTCTCAGACTGTAGTAAGTTTTTAAATTGAATTATTTCAGGACTTGAAATTAAGAAAAGGAAAGAACCAGAAGACAGATGTGCCCATGACCTAGGTGCCAAATTTTTTTCCACGAAGTATGACCCACTTTCCTGTCCCCCTCATACTTTCAAATTCACAGTTTCTCACAAGAAAGCACTCTGACTTCTTTGAAAGCTTGATTTGAAATTCTGGGTTCATGGTTTTTGGAGGACATGTGATTTGGCAGAACACAGCTACTTCCAATGTAAAAAGGGTCTCACACAACATAAACATGCCAGTAATTTAAAACTTTCCATACTGATTTAAAACATGCTTTCATTGATCATTTAAATTCCAATGGGTATCACATGTCAACTACCTAAAGAAGCAAGAATGAGCCATGTTAGAGTTCATTCCCAGGATCTGCCATGCATACATCTTTTGGAAAATCACTAGCAGGTCACTTCCTGCTTTTGTTGGCTCTTGTTAGCCCTTCCCTTTTTCTTTTTATGATTTCATAATTTCATTCGCCCATCGAAGCAAAAGGCATTTAAAGAGATTCCCTAGGCTTCGAGCTGATTTGAGAAGGATTCCTTCTATCCTTCGTTATTTCAATACCTCTTTTCTTCCACTTTTGGCCCTGAGTCTAGCTAGTCCTGCTCTGATGTGTTGGGCTTGAACAACACTTAATAATGCATACAAAAGAATGTACTTGTTTCAAAGATTAACATATGGACATCACTATAAAATTTTGCCATAGCATTAAGTCATAACTTAGTAATATGGCCTTGAGTTAGACTCAGTGATGACACTGGGGAGGGTTTTCTGACTGAATTTAGCCTCCTAGGATTCCATCATCATATGTGTCTCTTGTCTAATATTTGTTTCTTGTATTTGGTTTGGTCCCACAGTTGAAGTCCTCAAAATTACAGAATCAATCATTGCATCGAATTGTTTCTACTGGTTAAGTTTGTCCCTAGCAAAACACTATATCCTGTTTTTCTATTCCATGATTTTAAAAGCTCCATAAAGAGAATCAGAAAGTTTTGGCTCTAGAACAATGACACCTCGATAGCTTTATTATGAGACAAAATAAAAAACGCTCACAATTATGTGAATAAAAAGGTGTTTCACAAAATATTTTGTGTCAGAAGATTTATTAAATTAAGAAGTATTTATTCCTATTCTGCACCAAAGGTTCTCTTCTTGGTTAGCTTGTGAACGTTTGATTATTTGGATTGCAAGCCATTATAAGTCACAAGAGATCTTTGGTCAAGGAGGTTAGGAAAAATATGAAAACTTCTGACAGATTTATTACAAGTCATTTATTACAGCTGCCTGACACAGATTTCCTTTTGAATGATTCCATTAGTATTCTTTTCCCCTTTCCCACCAGTTTATCTAATTCACATCTATTCACAGCATATCGAAATATTCTTTTTACAGTCTGACCTTCTCAATCTTCACTTGCATTTCATCAGCTGTTAATGGAGCCGATAGAATGTGGTCCCTAGGAGCAACATGGTCGCCTTTGACTCCAAGTTTGTCACAGCTTCCCAGCTGCTTCAGAGTTAGGATTTGATAATATCACCCACCCCTTTTGGGAGAAGAAAGCCTAGATTTAATGGATGCCAGAAAGCTCGGCAAGCTTGCTCTTTTCTTCTTTGTTTAAACTCAGGCTAATATTCAGGTTGGGTCTCCCCAGAAGCAGCCCATGAGACATGGATTTCAATGAAAGTAATTTATTTGTGAGGGGATCTCAAGCACCATACAGGAGTGGAGAACAGAGTCAGAGAAGCAGAGGGAAGAGAGCACAGAGAGAAAATAGACACCTAAAAGCTCTGCTGAAGGCCTAATGGGCATCCCCGGCTCTCAGCTCATTGGAGAGTGAGATAATGGATGTAGATTCGGAGTGCAAGTAATTATCAAGTCCCTGTCCATTTACCAATTGGTCCCCCATTCTCAAGACTTTTCCAGTTATCAGAGATCCCTACCACAGCCAAAGGGGAATATGTTATATATTTGAGTAATGAACAGCACACAAGAGTGCAGCACACAGCCAGTCATGTCCAAGTACAATTACTTTAAAAGATGTATCACTTGATTTTTTAAAAGAATAAATGACTTAAACTCTCTCGTTTCATTTGGATTTCATCTGACATCCAAATTCCCTGCTGTGACCTACAAGGTCCTGTTCCTGTGTGACCTGGCCTCTACCTGACCCTCCACTTCCACCCACACTTCCCTGCCCACCTCTGCTCCAAGTTCAGCCACATGGGCCTCTTTACCCCTTGAACACACCAAGCTCATTCCCACCCTGGGACCCTTGTGCGCATTTTTACTCTGCTGGGAATATTCTCACCACACTGGGCATGGCTGGGTCCCACTCACCCTTTAATTCCCAGACTAACTACTTACTTTTCAGGGAGTCTTTTTCTAGCCGGCTTTTTCAAGTCTTCTCCCAGTCCTGCTGCGTGCGCGTGCACGCGCACACACACACACACACACACACACACACACACACAGACGTTTATTTATTCTCAGAGCTTGGTGTTCCTTGCCTTCTGGCACTGCTATAGTTCATAATTACGTATTCATTTGTTGTCTTTATTGTTCATGCCCCTGAGGATCATGACAGCTTTTTATTTCATTCCAATCACTTGGCACATGGTAGGTGCTTAGTCATAGTCACTGAATGAATGAATGAAATGGTATTAGGCATGTTTCCCCTCTTCCCTAGATAATGTTCTACATTGAAACACTCTGATCTCATATCATTAGTTAGAAGCCAAAGAACCGATGGAGGCTCCAACAAAGGAAGGAAGCGGGGTGGAAGGACAGGAGCAAACCAGAAGTCCCCACAGCCAAATCCATGGCAATTCTTAGCCTGGCCCTGAGTTTGGGCTGTCCTGGCAGCAATGGCCCCAAAGGTGTCCATTGGAAGGAGCATTGTTTTCTGTGCCTTAAGATCAGGCAGGTCCAAGCTTCTCCTGGCAGCTGCAAGTCCTTTAGATCCTTTCTGATCTATTTATATCTTCTGCCAGAACCACATGTTGAAAGTAACAAGTTTCTTTACTTTTACTATCTGTGGCATGAAATGGCATTTCCTTTCATTTGATCCAAGCTTCCCTCACTTAAGAATTTCAGAATATGGTGAAGAAAAAAAATCCCTGCTTATGATTTCTGTGCCACTCGTGGTCTGACTGTTTGCGGAGGCCTCCTTGTCTCCCAGCCAGACTCTTCAAGATCACCTCTTTCACTTTCGGACCCATCCTTCTAGGTGCTTCTCATCTCGGAGTTACCACTGGACATTCTCCAGGTCTATTTGCAGCTCTGGGAGTTGTGCCAACCAGAGCAAGACACTCTATTCTCAGCCTTTAGGTACAAAAGGATCATTTAAAAAAATTTTTTTCAAATACTTTTCTAGGTGATTCCAAATATGTGCAAACAGAGAGCAACAAAATGAGCTGACAGCCAGAGTCATTCATTTTATAAAGCGAGTTTGGACAATTTCTTCTTCAATGTGAGGCCTTGTTCTTGTTTTAATGTAGCAGTGTCTCCTTGGTTAATCACAGAGACTCATGCACTCTCCTTTGTAATGGAGCCCTGCCTGCTTGGCTTTTTGCCACCTTAAAGTTTAAAGCCACCCACAGACAAGTGCTTTCTCCCTCACATTGTTAAGTTCAAATAGTCCTAATCATTCCTAAGGAAATGTTCTTACACTGTATCCACAGCAGTACCCATTTATGCATAGCTATTGTTTCTTCATATTCTGTGGAAGAAAAATAAAACAGCCCTATTATCCCCCAGCACCCACACGTGCACACCTCATAGAGAAGCAAATTAAATATATGTCATCTCCCCCGGCATTTTTTTTTTTTTTTTTTTTTGAGATGGAATCTTGCTTTTTTGCTCAGGCTAGAGTGCGGTGGTGACATCTCGACCCACTGTAAACTTTGCCTCCTGAGTTCAAGTGATTCTCATGCTTCAGCCTCCTGAATAGCAGGGATTACAGGAGCGCACCACTATGCCTGGCTAATTTTTGTATTTTTAGTAGAGACGGTGTTTCGCCATGTTGGCCAGGCTGGTCTCAAACTCCTGACCTCAGGTGATCCACCCACCTCGGCTTCCCAAAGTGCTAGGATTACAGGCAAGAGCCACCACACCCAGCCATCATCTTCCTTTCTCTTTCTCCATGTGTATTCCTCTTTCTGTAGAACCTTGTCAAAGCTTCTCTGAAAATCCAATGAGGCTACGTTGCCCAAGTGCCTACTAGTCCCTCAAAAAGCCCAAATAAAATGTTCAAGACTTTTTTCCCCTCTTGCAGAAACCATGTTATCTGGCCCCCAACAGTTTTTTTTCCTTTTGAGACATTTACTGGACTAGTTCCCTAAGTACTAGCAAGATGATATGGGCTGCCTTGTTTGAGAAACAGAATTTTACACACTATGTAGCTCAGGAAAAAAACAAAGATATGAATAAAAAAGATAATAGTACTTTTTTTTCCCTGGTTAACAGGTTTCCAGGTCAGTTGTTTTCTTGTTCTGTGCATTTCTGTATTTTCCAAATTTTCTGCAACAAACATATATTTTGTAGTCAAGGAAGGAAAATCTTTTATAAAGGAAATGTGGCTACACCCCAGGTGGCAGTGTCATCTGAAGCCATGGATGACATTCCGCTGGGTATGGGTGGGATGACTGCTCACATTCTTTTGACAAACATTATTAAGTGGCATCATGATAGTCATTGGGGGTTACGAAGACGGGCGAGACACACTCTGCCCTCGAGGAGCCCAGAGTAGATGGAGGGAAAAGGCTTGCTCACTCTGCTGGTGTTTATGTGGGCCCTACTCTGCAAAGCACACTGCTTCTCTTAAGACCTCATGTCTCTAAGGCAGAAAAACATCATGTTTTGGCATGTGGGCTCTGGATCCGCATGACCTGGGTTCAAATGTCACTGCACCATTTATTAATGCTGTGACTTTGGACAAGTTACCTAACCTGTCTGTGCCTTGCTTACCTTGTATGTAAAATGAGACCAAAATGAGGAATAACTTCAGCGGGTTGTAAGATCCAAGTAAGTTAATAACTGTGAAGTCCTTGGGACAGTGCTGGCATGGAGTAAACGCTAAGTGTTAACAATTTGATCCTCCTTCGCTGCTCACCCAGGGCCACAGCCAAATTCTGCTAAGTCAAGTGCATTTGAATACTGGCTCCAGGCAGGCCTGTCTCTCAGACTGTTCTGGCTCCTGTAAAGCTCAACTCTCTAAATCATCTTACACTCTGGCATCTTTCCTTTGGGTGAGTTTTGGAGCCCATATTTTCAAGCATGGTGCCTCTTTCCCTCCAGAGATGATGTCATCAGACTTCAGCTAGTTCGTTTCCTAGACTCTCCATAAATCTAGGAGAAGACACTGGCCCATATAGGCTATTAAATGTCCTGCTTCATTTGGGTTAATTACCCTCTCCTTAAGCTGCCAATCAATGATCTAATGCAACTACTCTTTTATGATCTTCGAAAATGCAAACTCTAGGAACCAATATGGATAATTAGAAATTGGGGTGTTATCCATCTCATAGCAAGTCTTCCAAGAAGTTCTTCCAGGGCAGGGTAACTTGGATCTGTTCCCCTACTCTACTTTTCTCCATCCCTGGTAAGGCACAGCCAGTGGAGAATTTTCCATCCCTTTTTTAGTGGAAGCGGGAAGTGAGCTGTGATGCCCCTTTGGTGTTGAAACTCATGCCATCATCATAATGAGATTTCCTGAGATCAGTTCAGAACAGATGTCTTTGACAGTTTAGAAATTGTACAGATCCAATAATATTTTAGTTTTTAAATGATAAAAAAGTCTTTTTACTTAGAAAAAGGGATGCCGGTATTTCATCTCTTAGCTACATAATAATAAAAATAATAACGCATTTATCAAGAAGAAAAAAATCAGATGGAATGGAAGCATGCTTAGTTACACTGACTTAGTTACATTTTCCATTCACATTGAATGTAGTATCAGTCAAAATAGGCTTTAGGCAGCAACAACAGATAATATAATGGGTAAGAAGGGAGAGAGGACCAGGTGCCATGGCTCACAGCTGTAATCCCAGCACCTTTGGAGGCCAAGGCAGGCAGATTGCTTGAGCCTAGGAATTGGAGGTCGGCTTGGGTAACATGACAAAACTTCGTCTCCACAAAAACAGCCAGGCTTGGAAGCACACGTCTGTACTCCCAGTTATTCAGGGAGTCGAGGTGGGAAGAGGGACTTAAGCCTGTGAAGCGGAGGTGTGGAGGTTGCAATGAGCTGAGATCACGCCACTGTACTCCAGCCTAGGCGACAGAATCAGACCCCGTCTCAAAAGGAAACAAACAAACAAAAAAAGTGAAGCAATTCTAAGAGGCAGAATGGTTCTATGTATATAGAGTAACTGAGCGTTCTGAGATGCTGAAGCCTGATTTATCTAGGAATACATAATAGCCATAAACTGGCACAAATATATGTGGCAATTGGCAATCTAAAATCAGACAGTTCAGATCTCAGCTCTGCTCATTGGTGTTAACTTGAGTAATGGAAACCCTTGGAAAGTCTTGGCTGTTCTGTCTGTAAAAACGCTAGTAGATCACGGCGCGGTGGCTCACGCCTGTAATCCTAGCACTTTGGGAGGCCGAGGTGGGTGGATCACCTGAGGTCAGGAGTTCAAGACCAGCCTGCCCTTCATGGTGAAACCCCATCTTTAAAAAAAAAAAACAAAAAGCAAACAAACAAAAAAACGCTAGTAGAGGTCACCAGGCTCTTTTCCCAAATGTTTGAGATTAAGTAAGTCTCAGAACTTAGGATTTCCCGGCTCTTAGAAAGGGAATACAGTCTATGAGCCTCATTTCGGGTGCCCCTCTCTCCTTAGCCGG